>NC_136533.1:15098558-15103558 GCF_910591455.1 Pholis gunnellus | reverse complement strand
CTCACACACATTATACGTGGCGAGTCAATAGGGTGAGAGAGCCGGGTCGTTGACGTGTGTATTAGCCTGCCATATTTATTGGCTGCTGTGGTATTTTCGGGGGTTGGGTAGCTGTGTTCGACTTGACCTCTGCATTGATTTCCATGATATGTGTTATAGCTACAAGGACACCGTGGCTTGTGATTTATGGCAGATGTCACATGAACACACACACACACACACACACACACACACACACACACACACACACACACACACACACACACACATATGTGCTATCCACACACTTCTCACTCAGCTTAGGCTGAGTGCGGCATTTCATAACTTCACTCTAAATATTTTTCCTGCGTTGCACAGCAGCAGGCAGTTCTACCTAAACAAATAAATACTTGTTTCTTACTGCAGAAGAGTAATGACCTCAACTGACAAACAAGAGTGTGTGTGATCATTCAGAGAACTACTGAAGTGCCATTGAGCAAAAGGGAGAAAGACTAAATTGAGCAGAAAATTATGAATTAAAACAAAAATCACCACATGGTGGTGTCTAGTGACGTCTTGCATGGCCAGTTGTTTTGTGTAACAGACAGACTGAAACCTCCCGAGAGCCTGCACTGATTGAGGATACCTTAGTGGTGCATCAATATCCCTTAAAGTCTCTCTCTCTCTTTCCAATTTTCTTGCGTGGTTTTCTGCGTCCCTCTCTTATTACTCACCTCCTTGTCTTTCATTTTACCTTGGTTAAGATGTCAGGTGGGCTGTGCCTCGTACGTCAGGCTCTGTGCTGAGGAGGAGCCAGAATTCAATCTCTGCTTTTGATTCTTTTTTTTTAAGTAGGACACAAGGTGTTGTGTGTGTGTGTGTATATGTATACGTTTTAGTGGGTGGAGAAGCTCCTGGCACGCACACAAGTGTATGTGTTTACTTCCATTCTGTATGTTTGTAAGTGTATTCATAATGGGGGCTGAGATGAATGCTGCCTCAACGGAAGCTGCTGTCAGGCTCTCTTCTGCTGTTAATTGTGTGTACGTGTGTACGTGTGTGTGTGTGTTTGTGCGTCTGCATCTGCGTGTTCATGTTTGTGCTCACTAGCGTGTGCCGACGAATACAGGGTCGCAGTGCTCCACCTCAAGGGCACTGTTATTAATGAGATGAATAAAAGACCATGACAACAGCTTGATAACACAAAGGAGATAAAAACCACACACACACACACACACACACACACATACAAGCACACATCATGTGGGAGGTGTGCGACTTTCTCTTGCCAAGAAAAAAAATGCAAAGAATAAAGTGCAAAACAACCCTAATCTATTTTTTATGTTTTCTATCCTACAGAGACAGGGGAAATAAACCCAAAGACGGGGTGTAAAAGAAAAGGAATGAATAAAACAATATGTTTGGTAATGTCTCAACCAGAAAACAAACAAGTGAGCAAGTAAGCAAGCCACCCTAATTGGTCAAAGAGCTGGTGTTACTAATGAGCTCTTAATTAACAGAAGATTCACTTAAAGCACATGTACACTAACACACACACACACACACACACACACACACACACACACACACACACACACACACACACACACACACACACACACACACACACACACACACACTCATACAGGCAAATATTCATGCTCTGTGATGTTTACATTCATTTAGAACAAGCAATAAGCTTTGATGTGAGAACTCACATGCAAGCACACATTCACACACACACACACCTGACACACGCCGCATACACACACGACACACGCACACACGCACACAATCACACACACACACTGGCGTACACGCAGCCTGACTGCTCACTGAACGAGGGAGATTGGGATAAATGCCAGCAGATTTTGACCCGAGGTGATAACGACAACTCCTAGTAGCTCACGATACACACACACACACACACACACACACACACACACACACACACACACACACACACACACACACACACACACACACACACACACACACACACACACACACACACACACACACAGGTGTGCATGCAGCCTGAATGCTCACTGAACGAAGGAGATTGGGATAAATGCCAGATGATTTTGACCCGAGGTGATAACGACAACTCCTGGTATAGCTCACACTCCACACACGCACACATTTTGCAGAGCAGACACACACACACACACACACACACACAGACATGCACATGCTCAAAGTACACACATACGCTAACATTCACAGTAAAATTGTAATAAGCAGCGTTGTATGATAACGAGCAGATGGCAGGAGGATTAGCCAAATGAAAATACAGCAGCTAAAATTTGCCAGCATTAATATCTTTTACAGGGAGGTGGGTGGTGGGCTCCTTAACACACATATACACACACACACACACACACGCATATAGGCAATCATATACAGGACTGAGCACAGGAGGAGAGAGAGAGAGAGAGAGAGAGAGAGAGAGAGAGAGAGAGAGAGAGAGAGAGAGAGTACAGATACCCCTCTGCCCCCGCTGGTCCAGCACCATCTGCATGTTCATGAACCATGTCAAAACATAATTGATTGAATGTGTCAGTGTGTATGCATATGAGTGTGAGTGTGTGTGTGTGTGTGTGTGTGTGTGTAGCGAGGGGCCTCTGCAGAGAGCTGGTTAACAACAGTTAGATGGCAATAACCACCAGACTGGGCATGTGTGCTTCATAATGCAGATGTGTGCTTGCACATGCCTGGCTAGTGAGGTGCCACGGCGCTCCAGCCAGGAGGGATGTCATGTGGTCCTCTCTCTCTCATTCACACACACACACACGCACAGACAGACACACAAAATCAATGATGGCACTTCACGGAAGAGCCTGTTGATCACCAAGGGCCATGGCTCTGTCTGCCACCTGACCGCACCATGTTAGCAGCTTCTCAGTGAACTTGCACACACACACACACACACACACACCCACACACACATACACACACATGCACACAGGGTGACCTACAGTCCTCTTCAACTCATTAACCCCTCTGGATGTGCAGGCAACACAAATATAGTCTGACTTTAAAGGGTCAGTTCACCAAAATGAAAAAACAAAAACATATATTCTCATTTCCCTTTAGCATTGTCTAGCCATGCAGATACGTTTCATTTTATTTAGTTTTTGGTATATCCTTCCCTGAAATGTAAGCTGTCACTTCATTACAGTGAAGGTGAATTTTGTTGTTGACACTCACAACACTGAAAAATTACATTTGTAAATCTCAACTCTTTTGAGAAACAACATTCTGTTTCTCCGGGTAATCCACAGACTTCACTTTGGAATAGAGGGGGAGATACCACAGAATTAAGATTCAATCTGTACCAAGTAACACCCGTGCATCATTAATTACTAATTTATTAAAATTATAATTTATATTTAAATAAAATAATAATTAATTCATATTCTGAATACATTTCATTACCACCATGATTAGCCAAATATTGAGCTTTTTTTAATATCCTTTCTCAATTACATAATAGCATGCATGTTAAAAGACAGGGCAGTCTTTATTGATAATCAAGGAAAACTGTTTACTATGTGTCTCCTCTAAACCAATGAGTTGATGGATGCACCCAACAAAGAGGCTAAGCAGAGTGTTTATGTGCTCACATTTATAGGTTTTGTGTATTGATCCTATTGAAGCAAGAATCAATACTCAAAACAAGACTCTGTATTTGTCGCATAGATACTAAGCTATCGATTCAGCTACCCTTACCGTGGGCAGTTTTTCTAAACAAGATTTGGTTTTAGTTAAAAATGCTGACAGAGAGTTCTAGTGTCCAGTATCCATGACATAATATGATTTTTTAACGCTTTGATAACCGCGAACATATTTCCATACACTTTGTATTCGGGGTGCGTGGGGTGGATGGCTCATACAACCAAAGCTATAGTGAGAAAAAAATGTATCTTTAGACGGGGATTTGGGTGAACTGACTCTTTAATTCCGATAAAATTCAGTCTGAGCTTTATTGGATCAGCTGTTATCTGATGTCTGACATTTAGACAGTTTATGGACAGCAAGTGGTACAAAGAAAAAAGACACAATTAACAAATCAAGAAGCTGTCAAACATGTTCCTATACATTCTGTTGCACACACACATGTAAACATTGACACACACACTTTAACAGCACACACACACACACACACAGTTACAGGGCACGTGTTTGCACATGTGTGATCTCTCGCCACCATGTTCCGCTTCCGACTGTATTTGCATAATCTGCATTATGATGCTGGCTTTAATTGCCCACACCCAGGTAAGGGATCATGTGGTTAAGTGGGAGATCATAATTATGTAAATAATTGGCCTGACCACAGCAAGCTGCTACTCTCTGCCACCCATCTGGAGAGAGAGAGAGAGAGAGAGAGAGAGAGAGAGAGAGAGAGAGAGAGAGAGAGAGAGAGAGAGAGAGAGAGAAGAAGAGAAGGAGGAGGAAGAGGGGGAGGAGGAGAAGAAACATTACGAGAGAGGACACAAATAGAAAAAAAGAGGAGAGAGAGAAGGAAAAATGGATGAACGAATGAGGACAGTTTGAGAGGAAGGTGGAGGAAACAACATATGGACGGAGTGATGGCTGACGGGAAAGTCAGAGGAGGAACACTAGATAACAAGGAAATGTAAACAGCAAAAGGATCAAAGAAGAAATGTGTGATTGTGTGTATTTAAAATTAGTTAAAGATTTCACCCACAAGTTCTTCTGTTTTAATGTCGGACTTGATTTATTTCCCTCTTTTGTAGTTTGTCCCCATGAGAAAACCACATGAACCAAAAAAATAAACAAGCTCACTTCAAAGGATAAGAAAATATAATGTCAAAAGATTACCTGAAAAGACCAAAACGATGGTTGCTGAGTGCCACTGACAGGCTGGAGAAGTCACAAACTATTGAGAGACAGAATATCGCTGATTTTGGTCTCAACTAGGAAAAGAGATCACAAGTGTGATAAAGAAAACCCAAATAAGTTACAATCACATTGTACACCGTTTAACATCACAGAAA
>NC_136533.1:15011058-15096058 GCF_910591455.1 Pholis gunnellus | reverse complement strand
AAAGGATGGAGGTGAGACACCCACCTCAGAGAAAACTGAGTGTCTGCCTGCAGTACACAGCCAAACCATAAATCATGTCAGGCTAGTCTCACTAGTCTCTGCAGACACACACACACACACACACACGCACCTACACACACACACACACACACACACATACACACACACACCAACACACACACATTCGTTCACTCCCCCTCTCCTCTTTTGTGTAGGTTTGAGTACAAGAAAAAGGGATTTGGGGATTATAGGGGAGCCTCACTTTTTTCTTTTCTTTTTCACCGCTTCCTTCAGTACTTGTTGTTTCCATATAGAAAAGTAAGGAAGTAGGGGGCCGCTAATCTGCGTGCATGTGTGTGTCTGCATGTGTGCAAATGTATGTGTCTATTAGAGTGCATGTCTGCCAGTTTGTGTTTATGCATGCTTGTGTGTGTGTGTGAGTGTAAGCGTTTCTTTTTTACATTTTTATCACTGAACGAATCTCAGGGAAAGACTTGAAGGAGACAGTCTATTCATTGAGGAAAACATCAAGACTGTTTGGTGCTACTGTGTGTCTGGCTTCTTAGAAATGCAAGAGGAAGAGATGAAAGAGAAGGAGAGCAATAAAAAGTGAGAGGGAGGAAGAAGATGGACAAGGTAGAAATCTGCACTCGGAAGCGCAAATCGATGCAAAACAGCTGTTAAATAGCTGCAAAGTGGAGCAGCTGCTTGGGAGACGTGGAGAGAGGGATGTGGAGATGAAGGGAGGAACGATTAAGAAAGAGGGAGACCGGGAGACAGACAGAGAGGCCCAGGGGAGATGTTGAAATATTAGACTAAATGAAGCAGGCTGAGTGAGCTTATGATGACAGATGAATGGTAATAAACATGTTATTACCTGATACTTCATTCAGTTTGTTTGTGACTTTAGCAGGGGGAATTATTTTCTCCTATATGTGTTTTAGAATGTAAGATTAGTTAGGCACTCCTGATGCTGGGAAAAAAAATCAAATATCTTGTTTTCTTGTCAAATTATTATTTCAACTTTTATATATTTTTATATCTGTAATGGGTCAGATGACTATGTGTAATCTGAAAGGTGTCGCTCGTAGTGATGAACCCACAGTGTGATGAGTGTCTTAGCGTCTTTCAGTTCATTGTTTTCGTTTAGCCAATGTTGGACTATACGTTTTACATGACTCTAAATGCTCAATAATGCAAATGTTTGCTTAGGTTATAATAACAACCTAAAGAGGTAAAAGTGATGAGTTCTTCTTCACCAGACTAGAATCTTTTTCTACTGATGATGATAATGGCAGTGGTAGAAGCAGTAGAAGCAGCATCAGCAGTAGATATTATCACGAGGAGTTAAGTTAGCCTCGTGTAGCAGCAGCAGGAGCAGCTGACTTGAACAGATCTGATTTTCTCCAGTAAACATGTCCAGGCAGTGAGGTATCAGCAGTCTGGGGCCACATCTTCCTTCTCTCCATCCCTCCATCTCTCCAGGGAGCATCAGTGGAGCAGGTGCTCGCCTCCTCCCCACCTCCCTCCCTCCCCACTCATACCCCGCCTCTCTCTCTTGCTCTCTCTCTCTTGCTCTCTCTCTCTGTCTCTCTGAGGACAGCTAACGTGTTGTCCTTCTCCTTCCCACATCATCACATCGGTGCGTGTTGTGGTCACACAGCAGGCTGTATCGCTGCACAGAGCCACAGTAATTTACCCATCTAAGGATGCACAAAAACCGGGGTCTGTCTTTTCTTTGGTGAGGCGGTAAGTTGTCTGTTTTCTGTTGTTCAGTAGGCTACAAAACGTCCCGGTGTTTGCTTTGTTGTAGTGAATAATAAGGTCATTCAGCCATGCGTAGGCTATCTGCTTTTAAAGTTAATTATGACTGAATTATTGCTTGGATAGTGCTGAGAGGTGACTTTATCTACCTTATGACTGTGTTAATCTTTCTTATCTCTTAATATTTTATCATCTTATGTGTTGTTTCTGTGTTATGGCAGCAGTTTCGGTTTGATGACTGTGGGCAATTCTACTTTTCTTCGAGGCTATTTTTAGATTAACTGCTGTAGACTACAACAGTCAAAGTGTGCAGTGTGTGATTGAATCAGTCGTATCAGACAAACTGGTTCAGCTTGACGAACAATGTCCAGCCAGGAGGAGAAAACAGCTTCTGGTTATGTTTTTCAGAATAAAGCGTTATTTGCGTTTGTCACAATGATTCATAACGGGACCAAACTTAGTATTGAAATGATAACTCAAGCACAATAAAACGCAATTCGTTTCTTTAGTATTTCTACATTGTATAGGCTATATTTATGTAGGGAACGTTACATGCTCTTATTTTGAAATTAGAATCGATCACTTCCTGTTTTAATCCGTTACCTGCGTCTGTCTTGACGCATCCGCAGAAGGTGATGCTCGTTAAGGTGTTTGTGGTCCCTTGTTATGTCATATTTCTGGTCCAACTTGTCGGTGATTATACAACGCTCCTGTTTGCTCCGGGTAAACTTAACTGACAAGGAAGACAGACCCGAAACACCACGGTGTGTCACCCAGGCTCCTTGTAATGGTTTGTCTCACAGCACCCATGGGAGTTAGGAGTCGCTCTTTAATCCGGGACCTTTAACAGCGACTGCATTGTTTGGCTGAGATAGATCTGCCGCCGGGCGCATTAGCAGCAGTCAAGCGGATCACGTCGCTTTTGTGTGTGTACACAGCCCGCAGGTGGAGTTCAACACACACGCACGCACGCACACACACACAGACACACACACACACACACACACACACACACACACACGCACACACACACACACGCGCGTGCTCTATGCGCCATGTGCTGCTCCTGACCTGCCGTAGACCAGCTGCTCAGCAGGGGTTACTGAGTAAACCTCCAATCTCTTTAATTAGCTACCTCCTTCTTATATGGATACTGTAAACTCAGATCATATGGCTTCAGATTAACCTCAGTGTTTCTATTTCTTTAAATTATTAAACCTATTTATTGTTGGTAAATGAATTGTTAAAAGCTAATTAACATGAATCACAATCATATTCCTCGATGGTGTGTTTCTGGTAGGGTACTGAGTGGTTTGTTTCTAATGATCTAATCCTACTTTTGATCTCCTGTAGTTTCAATACCATTAGAGCCGAAGCTCTTAGTCCACTGACAGGGATTTAAAAGGCAACTATTTTGTTAATCTATTATATTAAGGTCACTTATTAGGATTTGCAAGTTTTATATAATTGTAAACACCAGGGATGAATCTAGAGCATTTGTTTAAGCGGTTTATCGGGAAGATAATACTTTTTTGACCTTGGAGTCAGCAAACAATCTTATCAGAGGGCCCTTTAGTATTTGTTCTGGAGCTTCATGTCGCATTATCTCCGCCTGTTTTCATGGAATTTCCCCCTGAGCACGTAAAGGACTTCTGGAGGTTCAAAGTTGATTTTTGATCGTTTAGGAGACAATGTCCCCACAAGGGCCTTTTTGTTCCATTCAAAGATAGTTGCCAATGAAAATTATTTAGTTGCACCCTCAAATACAGTATTGTATCACTTAAATAGTCCTATTTTGTCCTTGTACTGGTGATTGTTTGCTATTTTGTTGTGCTATTTTCAATGTGATGTCCTAAAATGTAATCCTGGATACTGTAACAATGTATATACTGTAGTATAGAATGAATCGATAATGCTTAGTCTTCATTTTACACATTCTGAGAAAATATAAAGTAGTGAGGAGGTGGTCGAGCACAACGTGGAAACAGAAAGCACATTGTTTCGTTACAGTTACAGACAGCTGACTGTCTGGTAGTCTGGTAGCCTATACACGCTGACACGGAGGACGGAGGTGATGACAGGAATAAATCAACTGCCAAGGCTGCTATTCTCATTGCTCCTGTCTAATCTATTCAGTGGTAATATATGAGGAAATATCTGTAAACTTGATTTCCTCAGAGACAAACAGTACCAGCTCCTCTCTGATTTGCTGACCCAAACCTCGTTGCTCTTCAACACTAACATCATTGTTTACTACGGCGATAGTTGTTTTGCGCCACACACCTCAATTACACCCCTGCACTTTATACTTACCAAAACACCTGCCTGACGGGCCAGTCTATGTGCATCTGCTGGTCTGTTTGTCTTTGCACACCTTTGTGCAACCAGTGTGCGTCTGCGTGTGTTCTCCCCCCCCCCCCCCCCCCTCGTGTTTGTTCAGATGGTTGAGGTCTAGCCACCGTGGTGTCGGCACCTGGTGAGCAGAGCCGGCCGCGGGCCAGAACAGGGGGAACTGTGGTTGTCAACTGTCTGACACGACCCTCTGTACACACCACCAACGCTGAACACACACACACACACACACAACCTGCGGGCAAGAGTCAGACGCAGCCAGGAGCCGAGACACACTGAGACAAAGGCAAGACTGGTTTGCCTCGGATTGTTTTATCTTTTAGCATCATCTCCGTATCAGAGAGGCGAGATTGAGCCACGCGCTGCAGAAAAGATCAGTGAGAGAAACAGAAACGCAGTGACGGGAGAGGCTGTCGAGTGAGACTGAAAAAGAGATAGTGAGGAGGAAATGACAAGGCAAAGAAAAGATTACGCGGACAGATAGAGAAAAAGTGTAAGGGTCCCAAGACAGCTGCTATTTATATCTTCTTTCTGTATCTGACAGACAGTGACAAGATGCTTGTAGACAAGTACACTGATTAGAGACATTGGAGAAGGGGTCACTGAAAGACAAAAAGCATCCTGCAGCCAGGAGGAGGTGCGAGTGAAGGAAGTTCAAGGGAGGAGAGAACAAAACACAGGAGGAGTTTTTCCTATGTCGCCGTCCCGTCTTTGCTGACAGCCCACATTTCTGCTCTAAGCTGTTGCGGTGATAATTTACAGACCTTTCACCAACATCTCGACTCTGTTATGATTGCACAGTAAACATGGCTCTGCTCTAGCGGACACAGTGTTTAATATAAAACAGAATAATGAGCGCTACGCTTCCCATACTGTCTCCATTGTTTCTTTTCCTGCTGTGTGCTGCTAATTCTCTGCTCCAGCGTGTCTTTGGATGTTGCTTTGTTTTCAATGCTGGAGGTGTTGGTTATTACAGTATGTGGTTTTTCTGCTCCATTTATTCCAGGACCATAAATGCATGCTGGCTGTTTGGTCCCTAGGGGTCACATGCATACGTTTTGTGACGCGCAATCTTGAGTCAGCTAATCCTGTATGTGCCCGTCCTTGCATGTGTTTACGCAGACGACTTACATGGGTGTGTTTTTGTTGTCCTGTCTTATGTCATTCCTCTGACGTTTATGTTAATTTGCGTTCCTATTTCTGTATTCGTGAGTGCGTGAGATGCCGGAGTGGGAGAGTGTGTTCGTTGTTTATGGATTGTAAGGAAGTGTTAAGTGTTTCTGTGCGAGCTGCAGAGTGACTGGAGCTAGTAAAGCCATTTCGCAGCCCCTGGAGTAACCCTGGAGACTGCTGTGTTGACGCCACTCTGACTGCTATTACAGACAAGTTTAAGAGGCTGTAAAACATTTGGCTACTTCTCCTCTCCCCCTCGTTCTCTCCCTCTTTGAGTGTGTGTGTGCTTGTCAGAGGAATTTAACAAAGTCTGCCAGCTATTGTAACAGCAACAGTAGCTGTTGTTGCGATTATTATCAGCTGTGAGCCCAAATTATAACATAATAAAACTTAAATAGAGCATGTTTTAGGTTAAGAGATCGTGTGTGTGTGTTTGCATGCACACTCATTATTGGTCTAATGTTAGGTAACTGTTCGTAAACACAAATGAGGGTAGTCAATTTAATGTCTAAGTGTTAACACAGTAGCCGACACAAGAACACACACACACTCAGACATGCCAACGTGGTGAGGGTTAATGAGTAGGTAGTGTGTTTCAACCGCCTCTTCTATCCTATGACCCACCCCTTAAACACACACACACACACACACACACACACTGTTAATGAGGTGATGGGGCAGAGCAGGTCCCCCCCTGCTGTCCTCACAGTCCCCTGTGTAGTCGGTGTTTGTCTGTGTTTGTGTGTGTTTGAGAGAGAGAGAAAGTGAGAGTTAGAGAGAGCGAGAGACACAAAAAAGGTGTCAAAGACACAGGCCTCAACATGTCCTATATCACTTACATCATGCAGAGCAGCGTGTGATTGTTTGATTGTGTGTGTATGTGTGTGTGTGTGTGTGTGTGTCTGTGTGTGTGTGGATGAATGAATGGAGTCACACCCGGATTTCCATTTTGGCAAAGCTGTTTTTTTTATTAGTTTGTGGCGTACGTAGGAATATTTTTAGCTACGGCAGGTTGGTGGCTTTTTTGACGGGAGCGTCAGTTGGTCGATGCTCAGTTGGTCACATTGGTCCTTAGTAAGATATATATGGAACATTTTATGAATTAAAAGGAATTTTGGGGCAGACATTAATGGTTCCTAGAGGATGAGTCATACTGACTTTTCATTTAGTGCCACCAGCAGGTCAAAAATGTACTCTTGTTCAACATGTAATATCAAACGGAATACCTTAAAACCAAAATACATAATATACATAACATAATACGCTAATGGCCTCAGTACTTTGAGATTAATGCAAACATGCTGAATCATTGTGTTCATGTTGCATTTTAGCCTGTTTGTAACTTACCACATCCATGTTAACATGCTTGCATTAGTATGCTATACAAGTTAAATGTCACATATCAGGCTAAATGTTAGCAGGTTATGCTAACAAGTAAAATGGTAGCATGATGCACAGCTGAGGCTGACAACGGGGAGCTAAGCCTGAAGAACGTCACATTTCACGTAAAACCTAAAATGTTTTCTGCTGTCGTGTTTATTAGCGTCTTACACTCTGAGCTTTTTGTGAGCGAAGTGTGACGGTGCGTCTGTTTGACAGCTCAGAAGGATCTTAAAACTTACCAGGAAGTCTGCTAAGTTTGTTAGCTGAAACTGAAACATTTCCAACTTGAGTGGCTTGACCTTGTGCTTTCTAAGAGGGACTTTACATCTTTCCATTTCCCTCGTGTCTTGACATTGACTTTGTATACAGTCCTCCTCAGTCTGAACACACCTCTAGCTTCTGTTTGAGATTAATGGTACGACATTAATGTGTTTGCATATTTGTAGTGCTGTCAGTTTGTTAGCTTGTTTGTAACACGCTAACTGTAGTCATGCTAACACTAGCTTTCAGCTCAAACCACAGTTAAGCTGAAACAGCTGAAAATTAAGTCTTGATAATGTCGAGTCTGACAAGTCTGAGATGTCCTGTAATGGCTACTGCACCTTTTATGTTTATGGTGACAACATGGTCCTTTCAAGTCTGGCCAAACGTGCATATTTTTGTAAGGTAGTAGCTGGTAGTTTTCTAGTGTGCAATGAGCATCACAGCCTTGTGCGGCTGCTAGCATGACCTTTTAGCTGTGTTTATTCATTCAGTCGTCACTTCTAAAAAAGACTCCTAAAGGGAGTTAAATGTCTTAATTTGTATTTAGGGCTGTTGTCTGTTTCATCCTCCAACCTCCTGCTGTCCTGGGCAGCAGAGGTCAGAGGTGAAGGGTCACAGGTCACTGTCAGAAACCTCCCCTCCCCCCACCTCACCTCTGTCCCCAAAGCAGACAGAGCTGACTAGCAGAGAGACAGAGTGATGGATGGAGGGTTAACACTACCCGTCGCCACACACACACACACAGAGCTCAAACCACACACCCACCCTCCCCGTCATCACCCTAAACCCTCCTCCTCCTCCTCCTCTTTCTACTCCCCCCTCCGACCCCCCAACCACCCTCCTTCCTCCTGCGAGTGCGAGCCAAAAGGAAGAGGGATGAAGAATGAAGAGAGAAAAGAAAACGACAGTGAGCACAGTTTGAGAGAGAGAGAAGGGACAGCTAAGCAGAGAAAATGGAAAGATAAAAGGAGTGACGGAGACGAGAGAAGAGAAGAGGAGGAGGTAGGGTGGAAGGGGTGATAGATGGAGAGGGAGGGGAAGGAGGAGGGGGGAGGGGGAGTGGGGGGGGCGGTGGATAGAGAGGAGGAGGAGGGAAGTGGATAGAAAAGAGGTCACGTGACCACGTAGCAGCTGCAAGGCTGAGAGGGAGAGAGAGAAAGAGTCTCACAGAGGAGTAGAAAGACGACGAGCAGGAGGAGAACAGTAAGCGGGAGGGTGAGTGTGTCTGTTTGCATGTTTGAATTATGCTCACATGCATATGTTAGTATGTTTGTGTTTGTGAATGGCACGGGTAAATATCAGAGGAATAGCCTGTGACAAAAGATTGTAGAAAAAGGGAAGAAAGAAAGCAAGAAACAGAGAGGAGATTATGTGTATTGGCTTTTGTTAAATAAGCTCCAGTTTGCTGAGATAAATGAGAGAGAGAGAGCGAGAGAGAGAGAGAGAGAGAGAGAGAAAGGAGAGAGAGGAGAGACGGGGAAGGAAATAGTGAGTAGAGAGGAAGGAAGGAGAGAAAGAGTCGATAGAAACTGTCTTATCATCTCTCCCTTGACTGCTGGGCTCAGCAGAGACAGAGATATAGACACACACACACGCACACACACACACACACACACACACACACACACACACACGGCTGTCAGGATCTGAGCTTTTACTCTCTTCATCATTCTTTCCCTTTCTGTCTGTTTCAGTATCAGTTTGCTTTATCGACATGACATGTAAATACAGAAGTGTAGCCAAAGAAATAAAGGAAAATAGTGAATAAAGCAAAGGAAAGAAATTATGAGTGCACTAGAAACAGAAAAGAAAAGTGAATATTACAGAAAATCTTGTGCACCCTGTTTTCTGTTGTATCAACACATCATAGATGTCAGAAACTGCACGTGTGTTAATTGTATACATTACACTCATTAGATGTGTGATGCAGGATGTTGACAGGTTATTAGTTATCTGTCTGTGTCGCTTTGTGGCAGCTGGAAACAACCTGATTAAACTGACAGCGTGATAAAACCTGGAATAGCTTTTTGCAACACTTTGGTCACGTTTACCCTTAATTGTTGGTTTTACATTTTCAAAACATGCAGCAGAAATGTACAGATACGTTTCTCTGATGGTTTACAAGTACAGCAACCCTTGTCAATCCTCACATCGTGTCCACTAACTTAAAGATTGGGCTTTGGTCATTTCCTTTTGCTCTCTTGTGTTTTTCCTCAGTCTACTCTTCATATGTCTTCTCCTCTCGCTCCGCTCGTCGCTCCCACAGCTTCCTCTGCCTGTCTTTGCTCACACGTGTGGAAGCTGGCAGGTAGAATGTAGACATCTAATCTGTGGATAATGTGAGATTTATGATACTTTCAATCAACAAACTCCGAGAGCCGACTGCCCTTTCTTCATTTTGCTTCTTCAAAACCGTCCATGTGATGAGCCCAACATTCAATAATGGTGTTCAATGTGCACGCATGAATTTTTCATGAGTGTGTTTACAGCTTAGGCTGTTTGTGTGCGGTTCCTGTGGCATGTGTGTACGCATGTTTGAAAGGTGGTTGTGTGTGTGTGTGTGTGTGTGTTTGTGTACGTGTGCGTTGTGTTGGTAATGAGGTCATTGCTGTAGCAGGCAGGGGGCTGGCGGCTAATTCCAGCTGTAATTAACATTAGTGGGTCAGTAAGAGGATAGAGGGTGAAGACAAAGGTTACGCTAACCACGTCTGATCTAAGTGTGTCCACTATTGAGTAGATCGATGGTTTTGCTCGTTATCTCTATCTGTGTGTGTGTGTGTGTGTGTGTTTATTTGTGCGTTCCCATGTTTGCATCTGTGAGGGTGTAAAACTGCAGTGATACTTAATAATGTCTGCGTGTAGACGCTCCCGAGGTCTTACGATGTGTTGGCTGGCTCCCTTGAGGAAATGGACGTGTGTGCACTCATGTGTGTCATGTGCTATTAGGGTCACGGCTCTATTTGACACAGCTCTACTCCCTCCACTCCGTCTCTGACGGAGCTGACCCACGCGTATGTGCTCACTATGATGTCCAGACACAAAGGCGCACACACACTTGTCCATTCTCTTTGAGCACTTGTGGATGAGTTTCATTCATTCAAGATAAATGAGATACCTACTGTGTTAAAAGTAAACGGATGCATGTTCTTACAACATGATTCACTGTCTACTTTTAGAAAGAGGTGGTGATCAAAAGAATCACAGACTTTTTATAACTGGATTGTTTTTATGGAGAGACAATAAACGCCATGATGCCGTTTGTCCGTGTGTCAAAGCTCCTCACATATTTTTCCCTCCGCTCTCCTCCTCAGGTATGAACCATGAGTCCAATAAATCGGCATCATTAGGAATGATCTCCACGGCAACTCGCACCACCGCCACTGTCAGTCCCCTCAGCCCACTAACCAATGGGAACGCCGTTGCCCAATCTGCAAACTCCGGATTCGCTGCTGCGCTGCGTAAACTGGCCAAACAGGCCGAGGATCCCAGAGGTGAGCACACACACACATGTACAGTATAGACTCTTCTTTGTTGGTCACACCCAAAAAGAAACACCTCTACTACAGCTGTCAATAAATTAAATAATACATCTGAGCTACATATAAAGGAATAGTTCATCATTTTGGGGAAAATGCTTATTTCCTATTCATAAGGAGAAAAGGGAATAACCTTATGCCCCTGTACAACTGCAATTTGTCATTTTTACTGTTAGTCAGTGCTGGCCAGGCTAGCAGTTTCCCCCTGTTTCCAGTCTTCATGCTAAGCTAAGCTAATGTCTCTCGGCGGTTGCTTCTTATTTATCGTACAGATGATCCGAAGATGGTGCTAATGACAGAAAATTGCACATTGCGTCGCGACACAGTGCCAATATTTGTGTAAACAGATCATTTCACAGACCAAGGTTGCGTTTTGTGGATTATTGTGAAACTGCCTGGTATGTGTGCGTTAGAGTGTGCGTTTGTGTGTGTGTGTGTGTGTGTCCTCACTCAGCTCATTGGTGTCCTAATGAAGGTGTTGAATAAGAGCTGACCTATCCTGACCTCTCCCTCTCTGTCTCTTCCTTCATCCGTTTCCATTCATCTCCTAATAATGAGAATCTAATTACAGCCAATTATAACAAGCTCTCTCTCCCGCTCTCCATCATCATCTCGTTTTCTCTTGCTCTCTCCCTGTCGCTCTCTCTCTCTCTCTCTACCTTTAGCTCTACATGAACTCATTCGTTCCCACCTTCCCTCCATCTCATTATTCCCCCGTCTTTCCATCTCTGAATGTGTTTGTGTCTACTGGTTAGTGAGTGTTACAGTAATAGAGTAGCGTGAATGTTACAAAACACACACACACGTACTCTCTCCTTATCACATTTAACACCTCCCCATTCGCTGTGTCACACCCCAGCCTCTTTTTAACACCTTCATTTGTAACATCCTTCCCTCGTTCTCTCTATATCTGTTTGTTTTTTTCTTCCACCAGCGTGCGCACACACACACACACACACACACACACACACACACACACGCACAGCTTTTCATCTTGTACCATTTTTCTCATCTCTTCTACCTTCCGTACCGTTCCTTTATTTCTGTCACACCATCAAAATGATTGAATCACTGTTTACCTCGTCATAGGCCAGCGCACTGACAAAAAAGTTAGTTTTTCTTTTTAGTGCACCATCTGTATTATGTCACGGTGGGGATTGTTTGATCCTGAAATCTTTTTAATCTGTTCAGCCGTGTGATAGCTGCAGTTTATTCCTGCCATCATTAACCCCGTCTCTCTCCGCCTTAGGTTCTGCCGTCAGCGGTGAGTCGTCTCCAGTCTCTTCCCCGGCCACCAGCCACAGCTCGCCAGTCAGCACCCCTAAGCGGGGCTCATTAGGGCCCCTCCTGGGCCAGACCAGGGGCCACGGTGTCTCCAGCACCCCTCCGGTGGTCACTATTGCCCCCACCAAGATCAGCAACGGCCTGTGGAGGGCCGACGGAAGACAGGTAAGACGCGCCGCTTATCAAACCGTCCTACACGCTGGTGTTCCAGACAAGTTTGAGAGAAGACATCTGCTGCTCTCACTCTGTGTATCTGTGCTTATTGTGCCCTTGTCTTGCTGGTTTCTCCTTTTCTCCAGTCTCTCTCTCTCTCTTTCTCTCTCGTGTTCTCTCTCAGCACAGATGAGTCGTCTGTCTCTTTCTGTCTCCTTCATCCGTCCTGCTGCTGCTCCCTCCATTAAAGAAATAGTTCCAGTGCTTGTCAACATCAAACTGTCAAAACCAGCCATCCCTCCATTTCTATCTCTCTATCCTCCCCCCCACTCTCTTTTTCTCTGTCTTGTCTCATTCTTTCATTTTCATGCTTTCACCCCTCTGCCTCACCCCCTTCTTCCTCTCGCTAATCAGTCCATGTCTTTTTCAGCAACACATGAGGGGTTTGTAAAGAAACACTGAAGTCTGCAGAGACTGGCACCTATTGTGTTCAGCTTCCTGCAGTGTTTGTGCGTGTGTGTGTGAGTGTATGCGTGCGCACGTGTGTGTGTGTGTGTGTGTGTGTGTGTGTGTGTGTGTGTGTGTGTGTGTGTGTGTGTGTGTGTGTGTGTGTGTGTGTGTGTGTGTGTGTGTGTGTGTGTGTGTGTGTGTGTGTACTTGACCCTTCACCACAAAAGGCTCACGATGTGAAGAGGGACCAGTGTATGTGTGTGTGTTCGTCTATGGATGTGTTTGCTTGTGGGTGTGTGAACGAATTTAAGGTGGGGCGAGGAACCAGGCCCCTCACACAATGCAGGGGTTAGCCCCCACAGTAGCCACTTCCCCCTGGATCAGAGCTGCCTTTCTCCCCCTTCACAAAGACCACTCTGTGGCTCTGCCTGCCTGGGGCTCCCATTCAGACATTCAGAGAGGGAGAGAGGCAGGAAAATAGAGAATGGGACGCTAAGAAAGGAGGGGAGGGAGAGTAAGAATAAGAAGGAGAGCGACAGAGAGAGAGGGCTCTAAATCTTTGCATAGATTCAGTATTTGTCTTCACTGTATGCAGCTCGTCCTGGAACAGGACGATTCAAGCTAAAGAAGCAGACTGTTTATGTGTGTTTACTGCTGCGCCTGTGAAGGCCGTTTGCTGTCTGCGGGGTCAGAGATCAAGGAATGTGATGGCTGCTCTCCAGACCCTCCACGTGTCGTCGTCCCCCCTTCTCATTTTAACCAGAGAGAGAGAGAGAGAGAGAGAGAGAGAGAGAGAGAGAGAGAGAGAGAGAGAGAGAGAGAGAGAGAGAGAGAGAGAGAGAGAGAGAGAGAGAGAGAGAGAGAGAGAGAGAGAGAGAGAGAGAGAGAGAGAGAGAGAGAGAGAGAGAGGGGGGGGGGGGGGGGTCCAACACTGGTTTGAATCTGCTTTCCATGAGTGACTCATTCAAAACTATTCAAACATATTCAAAGCACACATATTTCACTGCAAGTGTTGTAGAAAACTAAGGCAGCAGATCCGGTGTTGCTGGGAGAGCTAATTTGTTTGTGGTTTGTCTGACCTCTGGCTGTTGCTGTAGCAACAAGATATGATACATTATCATGGAAATGTATATTATAGTGAAAGGTTTTCTGGGAGCTATTTCGTCTTTGTAGTGGAGAAGGTGAGACTTTTCCCACAACGCTAGCAGCGTGTCTTTATCAATGGTAATGTCTGTATGTTGGTCAGTGGAACAGTTGGTCGGTCCACCACTTACTCACTGCTGTAGACTTCATCTTTAACAAGACGATACGGCGGTTTGCTTCTTAAATTGAAAGAGAGAGTAAAATAATGACACATGACAAATTAAGCAACCTGGGAGAGAGCCACGCCCAGAATACAGTCAAATGTGTAGCTATTTGTTGTAAACTTATTTTGCAGTTCTGGGAAACATCTTTTTGTAATTTAGGCTTCTTTCCCGTGACTGAAGGTTGGAATTGTTCTATAAGCAATCAAGGACGTTGTGGTGACCAAATCCTCTGAGTGGGAAGCTCTGAGAGAGAGAGAGAGAGAGAGAGAGAGAGAGAGAGAGAGAGAGATGAAGGAGAGAGCAGTTGGCCAGATATTAGGATCATCTTTCCACTTTGATCTTGACCTGTTATGACATATCAGACCCACTTTTCCGCTCTGCTGAGCCTCTGGGTGCAGCTTGGGGGGGAGGGTTTACTCTGTCTCATTTCCCTCTCCTCTTTCCCTGAACTTTCTTTTCCCCACTCAGTTTCAATCTAGCGCACACTCAAACCCTGTGGATATACGTAGTAATGTCTGCTCTCACGCTGTCTGTCTGCCTGTCAGGTCGAGCCGAGTGTCCAGGGACTCAGTAGGGAGCGGGTGTGTGCTGAGAACACCCAGTCACAACAGGACAAGAGGACTCCGCCTACCCACTCACCTCACCCCCTGGCCCACCCCTTTGGCCTCACCCCCAGCTCTATCATGCAGGACCCCAGGATGCAGAGCCTCAGGTAAGTGCAACATGCACTCATACTTTGACCATATTTTATTATAACCCCCTAAAAGTATTCATACAGAACCCATTTAAAAGCACATGAAACCGTTTTAGATTAACACCGTGTGTGCTTGTTCTGCAGTTTGCCCGGGCAAATGCACCCCGGGGTACCCTCGGGCGCCATCCCAGAGGAGTACCTGAGAGCACTCCGGCCCTTTGCCACCACAGATGATCTCCGGCTGACCTCGCTACCCATGAGTTTGGACCAAGCCCAAGCCCACGCCCACGCCGCAGCCGCTGCTGCTTACTATCATCCGGCCTACATGCACCACCCGATGTCCTTACCAAGGTAACAATAGACAACAAAACATATGTGATACAAAACATGTGAGGAAACAGTTCATACACAGTGTAAGACAAAGTGAAGTGCAGAGGAATTAACAATGAAACAACATTGTAAAAAGCACAAACTACAATAGAAGGTGAAAGAATACAACTGATGTTGCTTGTTTAAAATGTTTTTTTTTGTTAATTAATCAATCAAAATATACTGAGCTGTATTTTTCTTTCATATTTCTGTGAATTACCCTATAATACCTCCCAAAATACCTTCATACATACATCATCTTTTCACCTTCACTGCTGCAATGTCACCTTTACATATCAGGTATCACATCTCTCACCTTTTCCACACTTGGCATGTGCCGATACAGTCTGACTTGTTTGTCCTTGTCCGTCTGTCCGTCACAGGATGGAGGAGTCCATGTGTCTCTCCGCGCTACGGTCGCAGTTCTACTCTGTGCCTGCAGGGGGCGCCTTCTCTCCTCTTCACCACTCTGCCCTCCACTTGCACATGCCTGGAGGCCGCTACCCGGGAGAGCTGAACCACACAGTGGCGCTGGCTGAGAGGTAACACACACACATGCGTGCATGCACACTCTCTCTCTCTCTCTCTCTCTCTCTCTCTCTCTCTCTCTCTCTCTCTCTCTCTCTCTCTCTCTGCAGGGTAGGCACAGGTTGCTGAGTGTGTGATATTTTTAGCACACACCCCACAGTGCCTCCTATACACTCATCACACACGCTGCCCTTCACACACAAACACTACACAACCATACACATACATATGCAAACCAGTGCACACATTGAATCGCACACATAAGGAAGTCTCTTTTACTCCCTCTTTCTTTCTTTCTTTCTCTGCATTTTCTTTTAGAGCTTCACAATACACATTGTTTTCCTGTGGCATAATGCACGCTGGAAATGTTTGTGTTTGAAATGGATGGTACTATCGTCTGGTTCTGTAATGGCTCCTGCGTATCCTGTAGGTTTGTTTGTGTGCTATTGATTGCTGCTGAATGTGTTCTGTTGTGTGTGTGTGTGTGTGTCCTTTTCCTGTGGATACCTATTAAGTGTTCATCTGCTCTTGCTCAGTCATGCTGTGTATGGATTATTTTCCTCATGGTAAATGGAGAGTGTGTGTGAATATTTGAGTGTGTTTCTGCAAGTGTGTGTGTGTGTGTGTGTGTGTGTGTGTGTTTGAGCACAAAATGTTTGTGTGAGGTTCACCAGTGTGTGGTTAATATCTGCCTCATGTTGGGTGTTGCATCTCTCACCTTCTCCCCCTATATGTGTGTGTGTGTGTGTGTGCGTGTGCATACTTGTCAACCTCCCCCACAGGCTGCAGATGGAGAATGAGCTCCGCCAGCGAGAGAGAGAGCAAGAGCGTGAACGAGAGAAAGAAAGGGAGCGCGAGGCAGGGCTGGAACGAGAGAGGGAGAGGGAGAGAGAGAGGGAGGAGGAGCGGGAGAGAGAGCTGGACAGACAGAAGGAGAGGCAGAGGGAGAGACAGCAGCAGATGGTCAGAGCAGCCGAGAGCCACTACCTGGCTGAGCTGCAGGCTCGGAGGGCACCACCGGAGGACAGGGCCCGGCCAGGGGAGAGGCTGACCCCGAACAGACTGGGTACCTACACACAAATACGCACACACACACACACACTCATGCATGTGTGCACACATGCAGGCACAAACACAACCAGACACCCAGAGTTGAACAATTGTTATGTTACTTTCCTGCCTCAGAGGGAAGGAACATGAAGGGGAAAGTTCTGGATTAAGTTCCCAAAGTGAAGTATACTGAGTGCAGATGACTGGTTTAAATGTTTACTGGTTGGAAATCAAAGGGGAGGAGAGAAACTCTGCAGTTGTTAGGTTCTTTAATAGATTTTGTGCTGCTATGGTGAGACTAGATGCCGGTTAGAAAATGTGTCTGTCCAAACTATGGTACTGGCCAGATTGCCATGAAATTTGGTATGGGTATGATTATGGTGACGCCCTATCCTGTCCTCTAGCACAGCTATTATGCCAGAAATCCCATTTGTATACAAGAAATATCACAATCTTTTGGGCAAATTTAAATGTAACTTCAAATCTGCTTTCCAGAGCTGGTGTTACCCGTAGGCCAAAATGTCAACTCTGCACACAAGATATCTTAAAATCTCAAACTAAGGCAGACGGATGTGAAATTTGCCGAACGCGGTCCCGTCTCTTAAATGTTCAACACCTCTGCCTTCAGTGACCCCGTGACCTTTATCTTAGTGGGTCAGTGTGTGAAGTTTACTACATTTGTTTTCTTTTGGTGCTTTTCTTTGTACCAGATTGACATTCACTCTACTGTAAATGGATAAAACCAAGACCTATTGTTCACAGCACAGCAGTCGGTAACAGTAAATGCACTTGGTGAGGCTCAGCGGCGCACTGAAACTTTTCACTCTTTGAGGGTGCTCTCACACCGAACCTGTTTGGTTCGGTTCAGACACCGGTTAGTACGGTTCGTTTGGGCTGGTGGGGAAGCTGTCAATTGAACCATGGTTGTGATTAAAAGATCAAAAACTGGTAAAACTGCCGTGCTTGTATCCAACTTGGTACTTTGTCAGTTCATTAAGTCCACTAGAAAGTGTGTGACACCGATCCCGCTGTAATAAGCCCTGAATCAATACTGTACAAGACGCCTAATGCACCAGTCATCTAGGAGCGCAAAGGGACTTTATTCATAACATGCAATGGATTTGTTATGAACATAAATATACGCATCAGAAGCAATAAAATACTGCATAAACTTCTCAAACTTCTTTTGATTTCCCCACCTGGGTCCTGATGATGCAGGATGACAATCGCCAAAACAGTCCAATCCATGAGTTACCTTTCAGTCTGTATAAGTTTATGTTCACTCATCTGGGTTTGTTTGTAAAAAGTCAGTATGAACAGCACCAGAACCAAAAAGCAACAATGTATCATTTATTTATTGGTCCAGACCAAATGATCGAACTACAGTTGTGAAAGCTCCGGGCGATGAACTATGTCAGATTAATTTTACTACATACCCGATCATAGTGCCACCTTCTTTAAATATTTATATTTCTTGCCATCCAACTGGTACAGCTGCAATGATTTCAAAATCCTTAAACTATTGTTGTTCTGTTTGATGTTTCATACATATTGCAGACTGTTGGGTCTCTCTCTACATTTACACCAGAAAGATAGCACAGTCCACTCTGTTGGGTTGTTATTATAGATTACCAATAAGCATATAAACTGTGCATGTATTGAAATTGTATAAACCACCTAAACAACACTGCATGCACATTTTAACTTTAAGTTAAGTTTTTTTTATAGTGATCCATCATCCTGTCTGCCCTTGTCAGAAAACTGCTGTATAAGATGCTGAATGATGTCTGAATGAATCTCATCCAAATGTCGACACGCACATAGTGCTGTCCGCGTCTAAAAATAAATTAATAGTTTCCAAACTCCTCTGTTTCTCCAGATAAAACCAAGGACTCTGAGCACCCAGGTTTCCCAGCACCAAAACCTCTGTCCCTGCAGCCTGGCCTTCACCCCTCCAGGGGCTCTATCCCACACCCTGTGCCCAGCCTGGTGCCTTCTCACTTGGGGAAGCATCACGCTGCTGCTGGGGGGATCCATGGAGCTCTGGCAGCTGCCATGATGACTCAGAGGGCCAGTGAGGCAGCGTGGTTAACACGGCAACGGGGGCAAGGGCAGGAGAGGGAGGGTCCGCTGGAGATGGGCCTCAGGTCACCTGGGAAAGGGCTGGAGCTCAGGAGAGACAGTCACAGGTGAAAATGGCCGAATAATTAGTTTTAGAAAATTGTTTTATACTTCTGCAATGTTTGTCAGTGTTGTGAGACCTTGAAACTAAATGGTATTTTATTTTTATTTTCCGAAACAGAACCCATTCAGTCCATCACAACCCAGGAAGCAAAGATGTACCTCTCTGCCTCGGTGCTCCACCTCCCCTTATCTCCCCTAAAGGTCCCCATCATCCTCCTGCCCCTTTGACCACACTGTGGAACCCAGCCTCCCTTGTCGACACCCCCTCCGACTCCCGCAGAAAACTTAACCCTCCGACACCACCAAGTCGGCCGCCTCCAGGACTGACCAGAGCCGACAGGCCCACGGTGAGCTGGGGGGAGAAGCAGGAAGAAGGAGGCAGGAGGAGGGCGGAAGGCACAGAGAGGTACACCTCACTGAGGGGAGCTAGTTTACAAGAAGCAGGTTCCTGGAACAAGGCAGACCAGGACAGAGCCATCCAGAGCCTCTATCACCGCCATCACATCAATAACCTGCACCAGAGATCCGTGGTGCCTCCGTCTATTCCCGGTATCGGTACTGACCTGGTGGGACGGTGTCAGGCAGCTTCTCCGTCTCCGGTAAGGGAGCGACAGAGTCAGCTGCCCGACAACATACTGGTGTATGACGAGGTTCTCCAGCAGCACCGTCGGCTGCTCAGTAAACTGGACCTGGAGGAGAAGAGGAGGAGGGAGGCCAGAGAGGGAGGTGAGCAGAATGATGAAGCATAAAGAGGCTCAGAGGTGAAAAGAGGAGGGATTCACAGGCAGGACGGGGTGTGGTAGGCAGAAAAAAAATGACTACATACTGCTAAAACTTCTCTCTTGCTCTCCTCTCACCAGGTTATTACTATGAACTCGACGAGTCGTATGACGAGAGTGACGAGGAGGAGGTGAAAGCCCATTTGAGGAGAGTGACAGAACAGCCCGCGCTCAAACTGGACACATCCTCCGAGGTGCATAAACACGACAGTCTTCACATACACATACAAGGTTTGAAAATGTTTGTTAGAGCGATACTCACCTGTCCAAATGTCTCTCTCCAAAGAAAGTGGATTTTCTGCGCGTGTGTGGTCTGACCACGCTGGCCCATCGCGATGAGCTTCTGGTGCGAAAAAGGAGAAAGAGGAGGAGGATGATGAGAGAGCGCAGCCTCTCTCCGCCGGCCGCGCGGGGCAAGAGAAAGGCCGCTTCACCTTCAACACCTTCAACTCCCTTAACTACCCCGTACTCTGCCGAGCAGATGGACAGCACTCCGGAACTGCATGAGAAAAAAGACTTCCTCCTTATGTTCAACCTCTCCCATGTCAGCCCACAGCAGAGGAGAGGTAACGACATCCTACGTGTTACTGCTCTCTTAACACTGGAAGTGTTATTCCCCGGGGAAAAACACCACACTTAGTTTTTACTCAATGTTGTTATTTACCGAGGCTGTGGAGGAGTGAGAGGAAAAGAAAGTTAGGAAGCATCTTGAGAGGAGGTTGTGGCAGGATCTTCTGCTTTCTCCTGCAAGGGTTGACTTTAATACACATTCTGTAAAAACATAGATATGTGCATAAAAATGGGCAACATTAAATATTTAGAGGGACAGTATATATACTTTATGAGGTAGTTAAAAATGTAATTTTAAAATACTGCAGGGGAGACTTTGTTGTTTAAACGTGCAAGAAGACATAGTTTACTGTAAACTACAGAAACAAGCTTTTAGATGATTACAGACATAACATCTGGGTGAAAATGTGTATAAAGCAATCTGCTCCTCACCTTGATGTTTTCTGGTTTATAGGTGGTAGAAAAACAGAAAAGGATGAGCCTTCTTTAAATATGTGTGGCCATAGTCTGTCTATGATGGTGTTGTATCCTCAAGTCACCCATTTGCTGACCTTTTTCCGTCAGTTCCTTGTGCCAGTCAATATTTTAAGCCCTATTTTCAAATATGAATGACAGGTGTTCTCATTCTGTCTTTTTCTCTGTAGATAAGGAAAGGACAGAGGAGCTGCTGAGGGCCATTCAGAAGAAGACTGTGACTTTAGACACACTCAGATATAATCCTTTACCTCCGTGCAGCAGTCCTCCTGCTCACTTAACTGGTGAGGCACACAGACACGTCATCAAATATGCACACACACACACACACACACACACACACACACACACACACACACACACACACATTTATATGCATATTTAAAGCAGCAAAAAGTCTTTCTAAGGACCTGTACAAATTTGTTTTTAGGTGACTCCTCATCAGCCGCTTTGCCGAGTCAATCAAATGGACATCAGTACCCAGACTCTCCCAGCCCCTCCCCTCCCTACTTACACAAACCCAAACATCTCCCCGATAACAACACGTTCAAACCCTCCATGGACACCCACATGGCCCGCAATCCTCCTCCCTTGAACCCCCGTCATGAAAAGGCTGAATCTATGGAGGCTCAGCCAAACAGGAAGCTCCAGGGCCTCCAGAATGGCGTTCTTGCTTCTCCTCAGAAAAAGGAGCCCGATCCGGTGCAGAATGGACGGAATCGGCCCTGGGAGAGGTTCACACCTGAGGCCTTTGCTCAGCACTTCCACCAGGCCGTGCTGCAGTCCACACACAACACACTGCAGAACAAAGGTGAGCCTCACACTCCCAAAGGTGCATGACCATTAGGCTTGATGGTGAATTTTTAAATGAAAATGTTCTGCCACCTAGTGGTGTTTATGTGTAACATCCTCAAAGTTAAAACGTATGTTGGTAGTAACCACATTGGCTCTTCAGGAGGTACTAAACTTGGCTACAAAGACTGACTTTGCCTTTTTGTCTCACTCATTTCTTCTAAGGAGTCTCAAATTGTGTCCCTGAGGCCGGCATGAAGGCCGACCGCTCGTTGCCTCACGTCTCTCAACTGAAAAATTCAACTCTGATCCATGCCCCTCAGCATGCACACGTCAACGGCTATCACTTCCATTCCCTTGTAGCCAGCAGGGACACTCCAGGACCACAGGAAAACCTGTCCGATGAGGACGAGGAAGAGTTTGGTCAGGAGGAGGAAGACGACGAGGGGGAGATGGAAGAAGCTCCAAGGAAGTGGCAGGGTATTGAAGCTATCTTTGAGGCCTACCAGGAGTATGTGGATGGTGAGTCAATGTCAAGTCAGTTTGATGTATGTATTTTCCTATTAATGGACTACATTATACACTCAGGTCATTTATGTGAAAGAGGCATTAGAATGGATATAATTTCCCCTCATTTGTGGTTTCTCTCTGTACAGAATGGAGTATAGAGAGGCAGGTTCTTCACAGTCAGTGTAAAAGAGTTGAAGCACAGAATTACAATCTGACCAGAACTGCAGAGCAGCTCACTCTCACTATGGGGGTAAGTATCGGAGAACATGCCTGCAAGCAGATGTGTGTACTTTCATCTTTTAATGTCGGTGTTCCCATTTTCCGTCAGGACTTGCTGTTTGTGAGTGATGCAGCTTAGTGCGGACAGTCTTGGTTCTGTAACGAGAGTTGTGTCTGTCCTTCATTTGTCAGGAGCTGGTGAGTCAAAGGCAGAAAGTGAGAGAGGAGAGGGAGAGACTTCAGGCCCAGCTTGAGCACTTCAGGAGGTGTTTGACACTACCTAACATTCACTGGGGCAGGGGGCAAGTCAACGGGCACACGCCGAGGTGACCTCTGACACCAACTCCCTGACGGATACGCCTCTGACAGCGAAGGAACAGTAACAAGAACAAAGACAGACTGGAGCCAGATCACTCTGCACTTGAAGTACTTGAGGGAGCCAATCCCTGTCTTGTCTGGCCAATCGGTTGTGTTACCTGTCTGGTTCCAGATTCAACTGACTACCTGCCATGTTTGCCACGGTAATCGTAAACCATGGTGACCATGTGGTCCGGGCATTCGTGTCTCTGTCATTCTGCCTATGGATTGTTATTGTTGGTTGATAACACTATGTAGGTGAAACAGCATCTTTGTCATAACGCTAACCAGTCCCACTAGTCCCCGAGTTAGCTTTAAGGACTCTATGCCATTTAACTCATGTCATGTTCATTTTTTTTTGCTTAAACTGTATTGATTCACACTAATGAGATGTGTCTCTCGGCACAAATCTGTAGCCTCTCTGGACAGCAATAAGAAGAGAGTAAGCGTGCAGTGGTCACTTGGTCTTACTCAAAGAATGAAAATTGAGTCAAGGAATCAAAGCACACCTCAGGCCTTAAACTTGGAGGAAACACGTGAGCGTCCTCTGTGTGGTGTAATGTTGTTGTGTCTACTTAGCACTGAATCCGACAGATGAAGCAGTTTGTGTGCTTGTAAAGCTTCTGCAGAGGATAGGAAACATCTAAAAGATAGTATCTATATAATGGCAAATGGTATCAATGAAGTTTTTTGAGGTTTAATGGCATTTTCATTGGTAATGTCACTTGTGATAGACGAAGAATTTTGTATGTTTTATTGTTTTAACCATCTCTTGTGGGAAGCCATATGTTTTGTTTGAACTGCTGCTGGTCAGAATAAAAAATGTTTAGAAAATGAAGGATGTTAGGACAGTTGTGTTTGAAAAATGTCATGTGATGTCAAACTGTTTGGGGGTGTTGACTAAGATGCACTGGGGATGGAAGACAACACGGCAAACGTCACTCGTTATCAAGTTATCGTGACGATTGCTCAGATGGTTTATCCCAGAGTCTTTGTCCCTCCACATGCCTAGAAATGTCGAAACTTGAATAGAATAAAAGTTGTGATATTTTTAAGCCTTTTGCAACATTCTACACAAGTTCTTAATAACTGGCATCACTTGAGTGAAACAACAGTACTTTTAGACATATTGTCCAACCTTACCATGGTTTACACCGATCTGAAGGTGATTTCTTCTTAAGTTATTATAGAAAAACTAAGTTAAATGATTTTGTCAAGGAAACGAAAAAGCCAAATTATTATTCAGTTCCATTTCAGGACTGTCAAAACTGATAAACGATATATTTTCACTTGATACTGGTAGAGTACTTGAAACAAATCTATAATTGTTTATGGGTGACATAAACTATCCCTCTGTGGATGACAGAAAACACACCGCCTCCTCTCTTTGTTTTGATGAGATGTTTTTGTTCAAGCCAGATAAAACAAATGTCACAAATTCATAACTTCTGCCCCTTTCCCTCTGAATGTTAAAGTCCCAGGAGCCCGTTCCTAAAAGCACAAACTAGTAGCAATCTCCCAAAATCAGACTTTCCTGCGTCACCTGTTCAGTCTCATCAAACTTGCTGTTAAATCCTGCATATTTGTTTCAATCAGTTGTCATGTAATGTATTATTTGGGCTGTATAATTGTGATGAATTATTTATTAACATATATTGCTGTACATTCTGATGGAAATTTACATTAAAATATTTGTAAAATGTCTCATTGGTCATTTTCATTTATCTAGGGAGAGAGTTTTCACTTATGACCCATTTAATTTCACTAATTTCATATCAGTTCCATATTTCCTGAATTAACAGCTACTCTGAGGAGTTTTTCTAGAAAGTAAAATGCCATATTTGTCATCTTTGGTTCAAGAATTGTTCCAAAATCCCAAATGGTTGTTAAATTGTGTTGCTATAAAGTGTCTGTGAAGACTATAGCAAATGATTCACAATGTTTTCATACATATCAAATCATTAAGTGACCATTCAGTGTCATGTGAATGGGAACATTGTCATCCTGGAAAAGACCACGCTCATCCAGATATAAATGTTTCAACGTAGAACAAAAGCAGTGATGGAGGGTTGTTAGGCACATTTACTCAAGTACTGTACTTAAGGACAATTTTGAGGCGCTTCCACTTAACTTGAGTTTTTGCATTTTATGCTACCTTATACTTCCATAACACAGGAAAACATTGCATCTTTTACTCCTTCACAGTTTTGCAAATAAAGGTTCTGTTTCTCTTATTTATTCAGGGTTCTCATTACATTTGTCACCCAGCAGAATGAACAGGGATGATCTAGTAAGTATTAATCACCAGCAGATTCATTTCACAGACATATTTAATACAAACACAGAAAATACAATGAATGAAATAGGACTACATAAGGTAAAACAATGCATCGGGTAGATTTAGGCAACTTCTAAGTAGGAAAATAGGGATTATGCAGTAATGTAACATAACACAGTGTAAAACGACATTTTGCCTGCAAGCACCACCATGTGACAAAACAAAGGCTGACTCTCATGGAAATGTCCAGAAGCTATTCACATGGGTTCTGGATGACGATCAGCAGAAAATCATTTTCTGCAGAAACAGATAAAAGAAGAGAAGAAGGGGAATTAAAATGTAGGAAAACAGTACAGCCTCTTCTAAGTTACAACTGTTGAATATTATATATTAAATATCTGTTCCAGTGGTCACCATTAAGTCAACAATAAAAAGGAAACTACTACACACTCACCTAGTGCAACCATGATCTCGTGTTTCTTGGAGCGGATGCGGAGAAAGGCGAGGTCATTCTGAGGGTCAATATCCCTCACTGTGCTCCTCGCCATCATGGAGAGGAGGCGAAACAGTTTTGCATACTGAATCGTGGTGGAGTTATCTAAAGTGGTTCTGATGGGAATGCCTGAAAAGATCAAACTTTTAAAACCTTTACATACAGGCCGTTTTGTAAACTTGTTATATGCTAGTTGTCCTGAAGATGTAGACTACAAGCTTGTTGGCTTACCTTCTGTATTGACAACTATTGTTCCAATCACACCTTTTTGACTTTCGATCCTCTTCAGTGTTTCCTCAACTCCAGCCTGCAGGACCGAATGAAATGAAAGATATTTAATAAAAACAACCACTTAGACCTACGTTTGGCAGAGACAGTTGATTAAAAAGCAGTTAATTTGATTCAAGTCAAGTTAGAAAGATAATAGCTAATGTTAGACAGGTTAGTGCCAATAAGGTCATTTAAGTTACAGCAAAAATAATTGCAATTTCGGTGTTTTCGGTTATCTAACGTTGATACAAACAATAATAAGTGTATCATGAAGTGACATATTGGAAAACAAATTCAAGAAAACGCTTCCAAAACCAACCCCAGTGGACTTACGTGCTCTGCCATTTTGTCAGTGAACGTCTGAGAAAAGAGACAACTCTCCGTGTCTTCTTGCTCCGCGTCTCTCTGTTGCCAAGAGAAACGGAAATGACGTTCGACGCAACCGGAAGTGTTAGCGTAGCCGTCATTGTGTTGAGGGCTGTGAGCTGTTTGTCTTCACTGAGAAAATGCCGGAGTTAGCGGTAGAAAATGTGGTCGTTCACCCGCTGGTGTTGCTCAGCGTGGTTGATCACTTTAACAGGTCAGTGAGTTCAGTACTCGTGTTTGTTCTTTACACAGGTTGAACGTTTAAAATGTCTAGAAGCGTAACGTAGCTGCTAAGCTAAGCTAATGCTAGCCCTGCTGAGTCAGAGCCCCATTGAGAGTGAATGCAGACAAGCTAGTTAACGTTACGTTAGCTCAGTGAAGTCAGTTTAGTTCGTCACCTATTGTCAGAAAACAATGTGTTTAACTGTTAAATGAATCAATACTGATAGTCACCATTGCGTAATGTTAGTAGTTGAACGTGCTGTTACGTAACGTCACACTCTGAGGATATACTCTTGTTATTTATTTAATTAGCGATGGATGACATGAAGGTTTGGGCATTAGCTTACTCAAGCAACCTAGCTAACGACTCAGCCTGTGTGTATGAGTCGAGGCGTTCACATCTGAAAACACCATAGAAATAGAAAATCAATGTAAAATGTAATTCTATGGACACAACAATGCGGCTCTAACCAGATTATCTGTTCATTTGACGATTCACTCTACAGGATAGGAAAGGTGGGCAACCAGAAACGAGTGGTCGGTGTCCTTCTGGGATCATGGCACAAAAAAGTTCTTGACGTCTCAAATAGTTTTGCAGGTGAGTGACACGAGGACAGCATTATGAGAGAAACGACTTCAGTAAAATAAAGGAAAATAGAATGAGTGGCCAAAGACTGGATCCTTCACTTCCTCTAATGCAACTCAACAGTATCTTTAATTTCACCCTCCCCACCTGTTAAATACCCTAATGTTGACTTTCTGTGATAAATGTGTATTCTTCAATCCTAAACTAAGATAACATAGAAGACGTCATCAGCATTTATAAGACTATAGAAAGCTCCCTCCAAAACCACAGAAAACACAACACAATTTGTCATAGTCGGCAGATCATGTGTAAAATCAGTGGACGCCCCCTTTTTAAGATATTTCAATATGTATTAGACATCATTTTTTTACTTTGGAATCCTGCTTTACCCGCTATGGCACATTTTGAAGTGAAATGTAGGTTTGCCACGGTCAATTTCTGTCATTTCTTAAATTCATTGTCGATGTTCCTTTAGTGCCATTTGACGAAGATGACCGGGACGACTCTGTGTGGTTTCTGGATCACGACTACTTGGAGAACATGTATGGCATGTTCAAGAAAGTTAATGGTAATACGATGCCTGCATCTATGTGATTCACTTGTGTTTCATGTGATGGTGTTGCCCTGAGTTCATACTTGTTTCTTTCCCTGGATTTCAGCCAGAGAGAGAATAGTCGGATGGTACCACACAGGACCCAAGTTACATAAGAATGACATTGCCATCAATGAGCTCATCAAGCAGTACTGTACCAATTCGGTATGTAACTGCTAAACTTTTCTCCTCTGTGTTGTTACATAACCTTGATCTACTCGTATTCATTCGGATGTCATCATCGCTCATATATTTGTGTTTTATCCTACCAGGTGTTAGTCATTATAGACGTGAAGCCCAAAGATCTCGGCCTCCCCACAGAAGCATACATCTCTGTGGAGGAAATCCATGACGTGAGTGAATCATGGATTGCACTGAATTAAAAGTGTTGGGGCTGAGCATTGATTTATTAAATTACATGATGATAATAATAATTGAGAGCGCTGTAGTTTATTTTTTATTTTTTCTCCCTCTTTGGTCTGAGTCGTTAGAAAGTCTTCCTCGTGAAAGTTGTCTTTACTGCAGCGTCGTCATCTTTTTACATCTGTTGGTTTCAAACACTACTGAGACATTTCTTTTGAGGGTTTTTAGTTATTAGTTGAAAACACAATTTGTTTTAAAGTAGAATTAGATCTCTTTTTCATTGTTGTGATTTGCTATTTCTAGGATGGTACACCAACATCCAAGACGTTTGAACATGTCACCAGTGAGATTGGAGCGGAGGAAGCGGAAGAAGTGGGTGTGGAGCACCTGCTCAGGTATAAAACAAACCTTTGGTTCTCTCATTTTGCTGCACTGTAAATTGTGTAATAGCCATTTTAGTCACAGCAGTAGATAATTGTGATCACAATACAGAGTATAAAAGATACAACTCTACTGCTATTTCATTATAAACTGACTAAAATGATCAGCAAATGTAAACACCTTGCAAAACATGTCAAGACATTCATGTCCGTGCCCATCATATCCAGAGATATCAAGGACACCACAGTGGGCACTCTGTCGCAACGCATCACAAATCAGGTTCATGGCCTGAAGGGACTCAACTCCAAGCTGCTGGAGATCCGCTCTTACCTCGAGAGAGTGACGGCAGGAAAACTTCCCATCAACCACCAGATTATCTACCAGCTGCAGGATGTCTTCAACTTGCTGCCAGATGTAAATCTACTGGTAAGTTGTTTTGTGTTTATGGGGTGTTTACTCTATATCTATCTATCTATCTATCAAGATATATATATATATATATATATATATATATATATATGACACACTTGTCTTTTCATGAATACTGTACAATTACAACTGTTGCACAACTTTGAATTTATTCAGTGGACCAAACAGACGTGGAGAGGAAACTAAATTCACTGAAAACTAGGGCTGCAACTAACGATTATTTTAATAATCGATTAATCTGTCGATTATTTTTTCGATGAATCGGATCAAAAAACTAAAAAGCATTAATTTCCAACCCTTTATTCAAAAACAGAACTGACTGGACTAATATCACGAGTGGGGTTCAGCGGGTTAACCACGCTTCTCGGCGAAGGGTAGACACATGCTGATCCACTCAGTGTGGTGCGCGTGCAGCCCCGGACATCTAAGGGCATCACAGAGCTGTTATTGCTCAATCTCGTGTGGCTGAACGCCACTTGTCCCTCTTGCTGTGTTCACACCAAACGCGGTAGCTGTAGATTGTAGACTGTAGCCGTCTGTGTTCACCCAGAGCTCTACGATCCCTCATATCAGTAGAGATCGGACCAAACTATGTGTATAAATGTGTGTGTAAACCATATAGTGCAAACAATGAATAGACGCTCCCGTATTTACGTCTAGATGACGTTATTGTGAGTGTTAATGGAGCTGCTACAATGTTAGCATAGCCTAGCACCGGTCAAACCGAGCTCCATTGAGAAAACAAGTACAAATCGGCATCATTACGTAGCTATTTCGGAGTCCCTTTTTGTCAGTTTATTGCCGTTAAATCACAGCCAGATCAGTTTATTTTGTGTTCATACAGCTGTAGTAAACAGCCGATGTGTGGCTTGTTAGACACAGTGAATACAGCTCGATGAAATCCACGGAGCTCCTCTGGACTATGAACCCAGACATGACGGTGTTTAGTTTTCCGTGATATCTGGGACTTCCACAACACGTACTAAGCAGAAATAGAGGTTATTTTTTCCACAGTTGATGGCGGACAGTTGAACTGCTTTCGGGGCGATAAGCCGAGAGGCAAACATCTCCGCGATTTATTATGACACAACGAATCGATAATGAAATTCGTTGCTAACTCTTTTAATAATCGATTTTTATCGATTTTATCGATTCGTTCTTGCAGCCCTACTGAAAACACAACATCTAAAATTTTTTACTTTTATCTCTACCTGAGCAGCAGCTTCTCATTTGATCCACTAGAGGGCAAAGTGAGTCATTTAGTAAAACACACACTGCTGCAGCACATTTGTGCTCAAATGTTGACCAGCATGAACGGAAGTTCCCATCAAAGACATTTGTCTACTGGTGGCACTATCTTATTTGTGTTACTCTAATGATGGTTTCAAAATTAGACTTTGTGATGAACTTTGAACTCTTCCATTTTTTTTTTTTTTTTAAATTTTTTTCTTGAGTCGATTGCTAAAATACTCAACCGACAGTTGTGCATTTGATCATCTTGTGGTTTCTTTTCATATTTAACACCTTTTGCTCAAATGGTTTCAGCATTTCTGTCTAAAATTGCACAACAGAAGTCAGTATGCCTCTGATTTTAATTATTATATAGCTACCAGATCCTTCTTCATTTTGATATGGATATGATGAGGTTGTTGTATTGCTTTAGACAAGAGTTTGTGTTCCTATTATTCTGTTTGTGTCTTTGCAGGAGTTCACAAAAGCCTTCTACCTTAAGACCAACGACCAGATGCTGGTGGTCTACCTGGCCTCGCTCATACGCTCCGTGGTGGCTCTTCACAACCTGATCAACAACAAGATTTCCAACCGCGATGCAGAAAAAAAGGAAGGACAGGAGAAGGAAGAAGGCAAGAAAGAGAAGAAAGACGACAAAGAGAAAAAAGATGACAAAGACAAAGACAAGGAGAAGGAAAAAGGTGACGGTGTTAAGAAAGACGAGAAGAAGAAGAAATGAGTGCTCTCCCTGTAAGGTCTCTCAAACCATGCCATCTTCCTCTGGATGGTGCTCTACTTTCTGCCCACAGCCACAGCTCTGTATGTGGGTCTCAGGCTAAAAGTAGGACTCTATATGGGGAATGGTGTCATTTGAGATGTGGCCTCATGGTCACAAGTGACACTCATAGAGACTGTTATTATCGTACAGAGATGATGATGTATGCGTCTTTGGTGTTCTGAACTATGAAAACATGTTTATTCTGTTTTCACAGTTGCCATGCTCCTGGTGTTGGTACAGCACCTGGGGTTGCTTTTTTGTAATATGGAGAAAAAAAAATCTGTTTTGTTTCTGTATCACTCATTAAATTGGGATCATATTAAAAATGGGTTGTTTTTGCAGTTTTCACTGTTCCTATTGTATCATTCTAAATTTAAAAACTGTTAGTAATCGTTGTATAATAGACATGCCGGCAGGCAGATGTACTGATGTTTGTTTTGAGATCACCTTTATTGTGGTGTTATGAGAGAGAGCTAACGTTAAATAGCATGTGTGTGTGCGCGTGTGCGTCCCATAAGGCAGTATAAACTCAGTTATGCTCAGTATGCCAAATGATAGACTGAAAGGAAAATAAGGATGAGTTATGTAACTGAGAACCTGCTGTGGAGAAATTATATTATAATGTGATACAGCTCGAATCAACAAAATGACCATGTATTGATACCATACAAATCAAATGGCAAAACTAACTAAAATATGGCAATACCACTTCATAAGAGAGAAGAACCAGTTAGAACAAACCCAAATTTGCAAGTGCTTTATCTGCATGACATTTTATGACGGGATTGCAAAAGCATGTTGTGCTTGAAGTTATCACTGACCAGAAGTCTTAAAGATGTTTAATAACTCCTTAAAATAAATTTCGCAACTGGGCAGACCACATCTGCTGATGAGGATCATGTGATATGATTAAAAGCAGTTCAATAGAAGATAAACGGCTTGCACACATTACATAGGACACCATCATAAGAGTGAATTAAAATGGTTTAAAAAAAGCAACACTTGTATAATAAAACCAAATGTAGTTCAATTGCATGTGATGTAATAGTGGATATCTTGACGTATTTGTGCTTTAAACACGTATAGAAACGTCCTGTTCTCCTATAAACTCAGTGCAGAGCACAGATACAATACAACCACACACAGGGAGCAGTGCGCTGCTCTTTAGTGAGAGACTGTCATCCGTTATATTTTTAAAACTGCGTCATGTGCAGCTTCTCCAAACGGCTCGAGGGAGCCTACATCGCTGCTATAGTAGCCCCCCCCCCCCCCCAAAAAAAGAAAAACCGCAGTGTGCAGACTAGTAGTATAGTTACCAGTATAGCGCGTTTTCAGATAGCTCAGGTTGTGTCGGGCAAATCAGATTATTGAAGAGGTAAACTGGATTCTGACGTAAAGGGTTTAAACCCCGGCAGAAGCATCGCGTGTGCTGCTCGCGCACACTCGCGGCCAGCAGCAGCAGTCGGCGAAGAGGAGAGCAGCTCGTGCCACCTTCAGTCAACAAGCCCGCTCTCTCTCTCTCTCTCTCTCTCTCTCTCTCTCTCTCTCTCTCTCTCTCTCTCGCTCTCTCTCTTTCTCCCCCCCTCTCTCTCTCGCTCTCTCCCCCCCCCCCCCCCTCTCTCTCTCTCGCTCCCCCCCTGTCTCTCTCTCTCTCTCTTTCTCCCCCCCTCTCTCTCTCTCCCTCTCTCTTAGGACCGGAGCATGACTTCTCACACACACCGCTGCGACTGAACAGGACTGGCGGCAACATGGCCTCGTTTCTGCCGGTGAGGCTGCAAACTACTCTGCTAGTAGCTTGTTCGACAATATGTTTTGGGAATTTGATAACTTGTTCACTTGTCAGGGTGTGGTAGAGCTCCGCGCGCCGGAGGCCTGCTTTGATTGACTGCAGGTGGTGCGTTACGAGCTTCAGCTTTCCAATCTACAATTGCGTGTTTCAATTGTGCTCCGCCACGTGAGCGTATGATGTCCGCCGAATGTCATGTCGTGTGTGCCCGCGCGTGTGCGGGGGGTTAAACAGGTGGTTGCGAGGGACGCGAGGAATGGCTTCACTGTGATTAAATGCGTCTTTGGCGCAGGTTATCCGTCAGTGCCAACAGCCGTTTTGCGCCGAGTTGAAGACATGGCTTCTTCTTATTGTTGTTCCAGATCTCTGATGACGAGAAAGGCTATGAGCTGGACCTTTTCTGTGTGCCCAGACATTATGAGAACGATTTGGACAAGGTGATCATCCCGCATGGACTCATCATGGACAGGTAAGATCAACCCTCTTATTTCTGTCCAGTCATCTGTCTCTGACACACACACAGTCACACTGATTTGTGCTGTTACAGCAGTGCACTGTATTTGTTTGTCAAATCACCATAGACCACATCCTGAAGTGGATTTGAATGTGGATTTGGGAGGGCGTGGGCTTAATGTCCAGTGCAGTGCTGTGGAATGCATTGTAAGCAATTACCTTTAAGTGCACTACCATGTAAAGCAAATCCTCCCTGTCCATAAGAACCGAACTACATCCACCATTGACTTCATTTTAACTTTCACTCTCTGATCCAGGACAGAGCGGCTGGCCCGCGACATAATCCAGGACATGGGGGGCCACCACATCGTCGCTCTGTGTGTGCTGAAAGGAGGCTACAAGTTCTTCGCAGACCTCCTGGACTACATTACAGCGCTGAACCAGAACAGCGATAAATCAGTCCCCCTGACGGTGGATTTCATTAGGGTGAAGAGCTACTGTGTAAGCCACCTTTTCTCATTTCGTTTCCAGGAACCACTTGTGTTAATATGAGGTGTGTGTGTGTGTGTGTGTGTGTGTGTGTGTGTGTGTGTGTGTGTGTGTGTGTGTGTGTGTGATTGTGTGTGTGTGATTGTGTGATTAAGAATGAGAACAGTCTTAAATGGGCCTCTGCAGTGTTCAAAGAGTGGAGATTCTGGATGCAATGTACAGATGTTTAAACCTGTGGTTTAGGTTTGTGGTGAAGAGTTTTCTTGTGGCGAGGTTAATCTAACTGAATTGGTAATAAACACTGAGATGGATAATGTTTCCTCTTTATTTCCTGTAGAATGACAAGTCAACAAACAGTGTCAAAGTCATAGGAGGGGACGAGCTGTCCAGTCTCTCAGGCAAGGTTAGTCCAGCGGAGTGTGTCAGGCAGAAACACTTCAACCACACATTCCTGTAGGGTTGTTTACTTCATCAGCTGTCCTTTTGTTTGTTTTTCTGCAGAATGTTTTGATTGTCGAGGTAAGTGGTTTCTTCTTTATTCTGTATTATGTTTAAGTGTTATGGATACAATATGTACATGTGATATTGTAAAGGACGTTTTAATCCCATGTTGCCACACATCAGTCCTGCTCACTGATAATATAAATACCTTGGCATAAACGCAATGGAATAATCTCTTTATAGTTGAACAATTCACATCATCTAACGATATACATTGTCATGTTTCGCCAACGTTGTAATGATTTACATTCCAAATGCATCTGTTCGTCTTTTACAAATGAAATCTCCGACATCGTTTTAGAGTAAAAATGAATTGGAGATAAAACGCCACAGTCTGTTGTATTAATGTCATGTTTTAAGTAATGCCTCTTTGTGTTTATTCCTCCACTCTGACGTGTCGTGCATTATAAAAAGGATATTGTAGAGACGGGAAGGACGATGCAGACGCTCCTGTCCCTGCTGAGTGAATGCAATCCCAAGATGGTTAAAGTCGTGAGGTAGGCGCCGTCGGACACAGTTTACAGTCCGGGAGGCCGAAACAATAGACCTCCACTGTAACTGTGTGCTCTGTCTGCAGAGAGAGCGCACAGAACAGTGCTCTTAGCTAATGGACGCTCTCCTTCAGGACTGCATTAGAGATGTAATGTGACGGAGGGAGGGAGCAGCTTAAGAGTTAATCTGCTGCACTAATTTAACTGCACTGTGGCGTAAGAGGCCATTTCTCTTATGTATTCCTGATGGCTGGTTTCAAAACAGGAAATGTGTTGAAGCAATTTGGGCTTCCTCTGATGCTTTCATAAGAGACGGTAGTTTTCCATTGATCTACTGTATATGACAACACTTATTTCTTTTGCTTTGACGCTGGCCCTGTATTTATAGCCAATGTGTCTCTTGCCAAGCTTCTATTGGGAATGACAATTCTTAAAGGGGCAGTTTACCCAATTCAAACATTTCCCTCTTAGAAATGCAGATAGTTCCTCTTCCAGCTGAGGGTTAACGATATCTACCGCTGACATTTCTGCTGCCGCCCCAATTCAACAGAGCTGAATAGTATTTAATTTAAGAATTACGTTTGAAGAACTCAAAGTCCCCGCTAACCAGAGACATTTTTAAGCTTTCTATTAGAACCATTTGTTTCCGTAGAGTTAAAACCCGACTGTACTGTATATAAAGATACACTTTAATATATATCTTTATATAGACTGACTCATAAAGCCAGACAACCACCACTTGGCCTGTTCTGACATTGCACCCATGCATGTTGAATAGGCTCCACACACAGAGAGGTCGATCCTGAACCGTGAACATGTGTTTGGCCACAGTGCTGTTAAGGTGTGAGATCAATCCGTGCCATCTGTCGGTATTAACACCTGCACTGAAAATGTTTTGGTGACAACTGCGCATTCTCTTTGGCATGTTAATTTCTCTTGGAGGGCTTTTGTTTCTTATACACGCTGTGTTTGGTTTGTAATTCCAGCCTCCTGGTGAAGCGGACCCCGAGGAGCTCAGGGTACAGACCAGACTGTGAGTGCCTGTTTCCTCACCTCACACTAAGACATGTGGTCTCCGTGAAATGTACACGAGAGGGCTCATTTCATGCTAGTCACTCACACGTGGGCCCGGTTCTTTGAAGGGCTGCTGAAGCGTTATTTAAAGCTGGGTTTTCCATGCGGGATTAACCGTCATTTCAGGAAAATGTCCTCCAAATGTAGCCGAGCATGGCACTTATGCAATAACGCATGCCTGATAACCCCCTGCTCACACCGTCTCTGATTATGTAAGGCTTTTAGGTCTGCGTTGGATAATCTCTTTAAGATTGTCCCTGAAGGGCAGCTGTTACTGTAAGCGTTTTGACTTCCCACTACACAGCACTGACTGCTTAAATACAACCTCACAAAGAGCAACATCTATTCGCTCACAGAGCTTCTAATAACGGTAAATGTTTCCGCATCTCATTTTAGATCGGCCTGAGAGTTTTGTTTTTCTATATATGACTCACTGTGATGGTGTCTATATATATTTATTTCAGACATTGGTTTTGAGGTGCCAGATGCCTTTCTGGTGGGCTACGCTTTGGACTACAACGAGTACTTCAGAGATCTCAGTGTAAGTTTGCTGCATGTGATCACTTCAGGTGACGATGAGACACCTTGTGATACAATAGCTGTGTTTCAATTCCATGCTATGTTTTAAGTGTGTACAGTATACTGATTCTCACAGTGTACTGATTCTCACAGTGTACTGATTCTCACAGTGTACTGATTCGGCACATGTTTTGTAGCAGTCACATTTCACAATGAATGACTGAAGTTGTAGCTTGCAAATGTAGTGTCATAGAATAAACATTTTTTACATTTTATTCAGTATTATTCATGATGTATTCAAATGTAATACCAAACCTATCTTTTAAATCCATCATGTCTATTTTGTGGTTAATTGTAGAATGTAAAAACCTCCTCAGGTTGTTTTTTTTTTTTTAAAGGGTGACATTTCTAAAAACAATACAGAGCACATGGCCTGGTCTCCTCAATGGTAGCTGCAGCAAAGGACTAGCTGTACAACATGTTGAATTAAAGCAGAAAATAGAAATAGAAAATGGAAATTCACTAAACATGAATTCACAGTCCTCTTGTTTACTTTTGTTTCACAGCACATCTGCATACTGAATGATCAAGCCAAGGAGAAGTACAAAGTATGAGCGGATCAAGTACTGCCGAGGCGACGACTGGAATCAGGACTAGGACCACTGTGATGCCCCTCCTCAACTGTGCTGTGTTTTGAATCTTATTTAATTTTCTACATTAAAAACCCACAAAATGTGGGTTGTAAATAACTTCATTTCTCCTCTATTGAATACATGGGATCAGTTATGTATTATGAATACTTTGGTTGTTAAATTTGAAATTATTTATTCACTTTTGTGTACACTTTGCCTGTAAATTGCAGTTTTATCTTAGAGATAGAAAGAAGAATGTCATTTGTTTGAATCACACTTTGTTCAGTGAGCTGTCAGTCATATTTAAGGAGCCTTCAGTTTGTTTGTTTGTTTCATCTCCTCTCGTTATGCCACGGATGTAGCAGCATGCCATAAAATGACTGACTTGGAATGTACTGTATGTTTTATTTCACATCTGACGTTTTCACCGAGGACCAGTATACAGCAATATAAATATCGTTCAATCTCTGAATCCTGTTTTTATCCACGTGATTCTCTTTGCGTTCCCATTTCATGACACGTTCGTTCATATTCATGAGAAGCACGGACACCGTGGTTGCATAACCACGGACGTCCTGACGGCTAACCGGCTAATTGTGGCTATCAAGGAAAGTCGTCGCATACAATGACGTCATCTTTATGGGTTTGTTGTGGTCGTGTCCATTATGGTCCAGAGTCTAGATTGTAAGCAATAAACTCTTGTAAGCCACGCTGCCCGGCGTCCTGTCTTAAGATCCTAAACCCAACCACTCGAGGTCGATGCTTAACTTTAACCGTCTCGTGGAGGTTTCCTAAATAGTGGGCAAAGATGCTTTTAAGATATTTCTGAGCCGTCTCTGTCGTAGGGTAGTTAACATGTTGTCGTTAAAGGTTGTCCTAGCCGTGGTATAAATGGTAAACGTGTTTACTTAACGTTAATAATAAAGGAAATCACTGGAGTAGCCGTTGACACTTAAGATGTGTTGTCCTCGTTGTGTAACGTTAACGTGTGCTACGGTTTCGTGCTGTACTCACACGTGACTACATAAGTTGGCTTCCAGTTTGGACTCCTAGTGTATATTAAGTTGAAGTATTTATTTTATTGTTGCTGTCCTTCACCTTTCCACCATGCATATTAAAGAGACGACGATAGCCACTTTAAAGCAGTTTGACATCGGAAACAAGCTCGCGTCTCTTCCGGTGCTGCCCAAAGCCTCGGTGCTCATCCCGCTGATGGTGAAGAACGGAGAGCTGTGCACCCTGATGACCCTGCGTTCACAAGAGGTGGGTGGAGTGGATGTCCATGGGTGGACTAAGCCGTCTCTTTAACCTAACGCCACTCTTACGTGTGTGTGTGTGTCTGCGCAGCTTCGGACCAGCGCTGGAGAGGTGTGTTTCCCTGGAGGGAAGAGAGACCCCGGAGACAGAGACGACGTGGACACCGCCCTGCGAGAGGCCGAGGAGGAGATCGGTCTACCGCCTGCTGATGTTCAGGTGGTCTGTAGGCTGGTCCCCATCATCAATAAGGTGGGACAGTACAAATGGTTCTCCCCTTTCATGGCATCAGCTGCTTTGGGTCCACCTCTTTACCCCCTCCCACCTTCATCTCCTAACAGAGTGGTCTGCTGGTGACCCCGGTGGTCGGCTTCATCGATGAGTCATTTTGTCCCAGTCCAAACCCGGCTGAGGTCAGCGCCGTGTTCACGGTCCCTCTGGACTTCTTCACCAGTGACAAGGACCACTACGCCACCCACGGTGCTGCTGGGATGATGGGGTTGCTGCACTCCTTTTATTTTGTGGACCCCGCCTCAGGAAGCCAGTATCACATCTGGGGCCTCACTGCCATCTTTGCCATCCTGGTCGCTGCCCTTGCTCTCCGGAGGACGCCTGAGTTTGATGTTGGTTTTGACCCCGAGGATCCGTTATCCTTCTTCCAACGGATTCTACATAGAAGAACTAGTAAACTATGACCAGCCGGTTTCCTGATGTATCTAATGCATTTGTGCCAATTCAAAAACACCTGCATTTATCAACATTTACAGCATTAATTGTGAGGATAAGAGTGCAACGTGTAACTTTACTTGAATGCATGATTTGCTTAAAAAGATTAATATAAAAACCTGTCAAGAGCTTTTTACAACTAGTGCATCTAAAAGAAAGCGGGACGATTAAAAGGAGCGAATCAAGACGTTTACATTTTTATTAATTCATTTAATGTAGCAGCAGGATTACAGATATAAACAGAAGAGTATACAAATGTCCAGACCAAGGCAAAGTACATGTCAATAATAGTTCAGATGTATGATAACACACTGGGGTTGACCTTCGTCCCGACCGCGGGGTCTTAAGGCCAGATACTAAAGCTCAAGCTACACAGAACGGATACAACAGAACCGTTGGAGAATGTGAAATAGAAAAAGCGAACGAGGAAAAAGTGAGCAAAACTGATTACACACAAGATTACAGCTCACACTATTGGCAATTAACAGTTAATTTATCATGGTTGCTCCTTTTTGATCAAGCGTTTCACAGCAACAATAGTAATGTTGACAAGCACATCAACACAAGAAAGCTCTCGAAAGAAAAAAAAAAAAACAATCTCCGCGGTCTCGTCCCTTTTACCTCTCACATGCACACGCGCACACGCACACACACATACGCACACACACACACAAATCTCAGGAGGCATGAAAAACGTTTTTCAACAGAAAGTAACAGACAAGTTGACAATTCACTTGTGAAGCTGCACAATATCATCTTGAGAGTACTTACTCCGATATCCTGGAATGGATTTCCAAAGAGAAAATGTTAAATTAAAGTACATATATCTGGATGGGTTATGCTTGTGTTTAGAAATCATAATTCACTGAAAAGTGTTCCGATGTTCAACAGTCCTCGTGAATAAAAAAGGAGCCGAATGACACGAAAAAGGGGACACCAGTAAACACAACGGAGTAACGGTTAAGTTATCAAGGCACACACAGTTCTGTTGAAAGCATCACAATTGAAGTTCAAGATACCCCTGCAGTATATTTCACATTTAAATATACACGGATATTCATCTACATGACTTAAAAGGACAAAACTGATATTTTGTAAAGATTTGTGTGCTATCTTCACCACCATTTAAATTAATGTTTCACATGTTTTGTCAGGTGGAAGTGGCTATTTGAAGAGTCAGACTGAGCATCCTGGAACTGCTCAAAAATGATACAACTGGACGTGAACAAAAAAACATGAAATTACACCACAATCCAAAACAAAAACAATCTGACAAATGTACAGTGATACAAATGACAGTTGGTGCCAATCCGCCCCACCCTCTCTGCCTCAAAATATATGTTCTCTAAAAAGTGTAATTGGTCCGATGTTAGATGTAGAGCGAGCTCTATGTCCACACCATGAGGTAACATTTACATTCATGAAACTGAAGTCACAGGTTGGCTTTCTGTGTTGGTATGGCTTTAAGAGGCATTACTGTTGGGCAACATCATGTGCTCTTAAACTCCCCAAGAGGAATGGAATGCTTGGAAACATCACTACTGCGCTCGAACCTGATCTACAGTCAATAAATGAGTCAAAGTGCCGTTTGAGATGCATGACATTTAAAAAAAAAAAAAAAAACACACACTCACACACAAAAGAAAAACCTAGCCCATTGTATTATGGTATACAGGTTGGGTAAAGTCAATGTTTAACCAGTTTAGAGTTAAGTTCCAACATATCTGCTTGATTGCAGTCACACACTTATAATAATCACAACAAACCTGCGCTTCACTTCAGGACGACAGACCAGCAATGATATTCTTTGCTACGAGCATGAACTAAAACGTTTAGTTTTACAAAAATACTCTATTTGTGATACATGGATACAAAATTCTAAAAAAGATAAGTTACTTTTAAAATGGATCACTAATAGCTGCAGGACAAAAATAGTATGAATATGAAAATGCAAACAAATGCATATGCGAGCAACACTATTCTAACATTTCAATTCTCAGAAATTGGCTCTTATTTTTTTTTTGATAATGCCAAATTGGCTACTGTTTGTAGATATGGAACGTACAGCAGTGTTATTTTACATGACAAAAAGTAAGAGTAATGTATCAAATTGGTGGAAATGTTACTGAGAGGTCAACTGATCCTTGAAACGAAGTACCTTTACATATCTTCTTTTTTTTATAAAACTTGTACTTAAAAACAACACGCTGACTTACTATCCACGTAAGAGCGGCATAACTTAAATGAGTAAGTACAAACGGGTAAACATTATGAGGGCATTTGCGAGGACAAGTATGAGACAAGATGGCGGCGATTTACAACAGGAGCTTTGGTATGCCTGGGTGCACTCCAGTCTGACCCCACAACAGCCAGCTCTCTGGACTCAACTGCTTCAAAACTGACGGTTTAGGTCAGTGCTATTGATAGAAGTACAAACTGTTATGCACTAGAAATACATCAGAAGTGCCCATTACTCCTGCACATCTTTCTTTCTTTTGAATTTTTAGGATGGCAAAGGCGTGACCCACCCTACCCCTGATGTTCTTAGACGAACCAATCTCCCTCCTCATGCCTAAACCCAACCAACAAGTGCAAGCCAATCAGAGACAGAGTAGGGCAGGTCATGACTTCACCTTCCTAGGGGAAAATGAAATTAAAATTTGGCCTCCTGCACATAGCACCGTAGATAGAACCAAAATGGCAGCCTCTATGTAACAGAGACTTCATTTACCAGTCAACCCCTGTTCACAACACAAGGGACGGTTACTGGAAGCCAACTTCACATGGCGCCGGCCAGCACGCGGTACCAACACTGAGACGAAAACTAAAATGTCTAACACAACACAAGGTGAAACAGTCTCAAGTGACAGTAACAGTAAATAGTACAAATAGAAACACGATGACAATTCCTTCATTTCAATGCACAGGCTAAATGAATCAATGAATATTTTGGGTGTTTTGTCAGTGCGAGAAACACAAAGGCCTACTTACCACTCCAACACTGACAAATGACAATGCTTTTGTGGGAATGGCTGTTTGTTTAAACAGACTTGACTGGACCACTGAGACTGAATACAAAGAGGAATTCAACAGTGAGTAGACATTCTATACAAAGTTGTCCTAAACCTCAGAAGTATTCAGACATGACAAAATGTTAAAATGCTCGGTAAAGATGTATTTACCTTTGACAAAAGGTAACTGCTGTGTGTTATTTCGGTTTTTTAACTGGACGTTTTCCAAGTACAAACTCAGCTGGGTCAGAAGGGAGCTGTGGACAGATATAAGGATTAGCTAGAGGTTATAAAGTGCTTGAGATAAAATGTTTATAAAAACCACACAACACTCCATTTTCACTAGTGGAAAGTTTCTTTCTATCCACATTAAAGTGGTAGAGGGTTACCAACTTCTTCAAAACAAAACAAAAGATACACACATTATATCGTTGAACGCTTCTTAACATTTTCACCAAGAAAGCTTCTACAAGCCCAGTAATGAGGCCTTAACCTATGAAACCACTGGGAGGGGCCAAATCAAAAGGCAAGTCACATTATGCACACGAGGGGGAATCTCATTTGTGAGTGTTTAATAGTCCCTCCTCTCTCTGCACATGGGGGGGAAACCCCCTGCAAACACCAGCATGACTCCATACTCATTCTGGTGTGCGATGTCTTCTTTTTTTTTTTTTTTTGGAGTTGATCATTGTTTGAACACTCCCCATAGAGTCTGCACAGGTTCACACTGATACATGATTGAGGCAAAACATTCTACAAATGTACTTAATTTAACAGTCATTACTCTTAGAGTAGATTTTAGTCGAAATGGTTGACGAATGCACATCCCACGTCAAAAAGTTTAAACTGAGTGGGGACATTATTCAATCCCTGCTTCTATGCCAGGTAACACGTCACACAGACTTCCTCTCAGAGTGAAGTGAAGGCGTGGAGTTTTACACACTCACTAAATAAGATTCCGCCTTTAATCGGACACTTATGTGCAACCTGATATTCACTCCTGGCTGTTTTATCTACTCTGCCTGCTCTTACAGACTCAACTCCATCACATTACATTTCCCATTTCCTTGTCGCTGACATTCTGTGTCCCTTTCCAGTTTTTCCACCAAACCTGGCAGTTTTTATTTAGTTTTTTTATCATCATCATCATCATCTCTTAGGTTCACATTATTAAAACACTCACAATAAAACACTGCATTTCTGAGACTGATGGATAAAGCAGTTATTACAGGCCTCTCTGATCCTGCAAGAGGGGTAATAACAAAGGCGGATTCTTCAATTCAAGGACAATGGGTGTATGAAGGCTATAATTAATTATAAATATTCCATAAAAACAGGGAGTTACATGAGCTCATAATTTGGGTTTTTAGGTAAAAGGGGCATTTAAATCTTACATATTTAAAAGTTTTGTGGCGTCGACACAAAACACCGCACGCCACCGTTCTGTTTGTCGATGTACGGATGTTAAACTCTCGGCTACATATCACTCACTCTCCTTAGTGCCCACATGGTCCAATCACTATTCATCGCTTCTGTAGACTCTCCAGTAGGTCCTAAATTTTATCCATGTTGGACGACGCAGATATCGATGCCTGCAATTGATTCTGTAAGCTGTTCTGCATCTGCGTCTGTAGATTGGTCTGCATTGGAGTTGGCAGGCTTGTTTCTATGGTTGCCTGTAAACTGGACTGCAGAGCCGTCTGTGTGTTTGCCTGCATTGCATTCTGCAGGCTGGTCTGCAAGGCGTTCTCTAAGCTGGACTGCATTTGTGCCTGAAGGGTGTTCTGTAAGCTGCTGTGCATGGCGGCTGGCATTGTGGAGGCAGCTTGGGCCATGGGCTGGTCCAACAGAGGCTGCATGTGACTGGAGTTCTGGGGCTGGCCCTGAACTGGCAGGGCGGGTCCAGAGGAACTGAGCAGCTGGGGGGAGTCTGGGAGGAAGAGAAAAGGAAAATATTCACTATTATCAAACAGCAGGTAAAGGCATTGCCAAAACAAATCAACACACTTAGTCAACTCTTATTCTCTGTACTTCAGAAGGTGGAGAAGACCAAAATCATCTTACCATTCTGGATGCCAAACACAAACAGATTGGCCTGCCCTTGTGGGGCCACATTCCCACCCACAGTTGTCTGGAACAGCTGCTCCGGGGGCTGCTGGCCAGGGTTGGCTACCACACTCACACCCCCCTGTACCACAAAGATGGTCGTGCCAGGGGCTGGAGCCTGGTTGTTCAGCTCCTGTGAGCCAATAGTGCTCTGCAGGCTGGACAGCGATGTCTGCGGCAAGAACAGCTCCACAGGTTGAGAGCTCTGGACGCTGATGGAACTTGGGCCCACTTGCATTGGCTGCTGTTCCTGGAACAGGCTCTGCTGTTGGTTCTCAGTGGATGTGGAGCTGCTGCCTGACGAGCTCTGGTCTTGGAAGGACATGGGCTCTGCTGGGTCTGGCTGTTGGATTCCAACGCCAATGCTCCCCATAGGTGAAGGGCCTTGGGTCTGGGTGCTGAAGAGAATAGTTGGGGGAATAGCCTGGGGGTTAAGATCGGTGGTGCACAGGAGGAGGCCTGTCTGTTGGGGTTGGGAAAGCTGGCTCTGGGGGACAGGGCTAACCTGGGAGTGGTTTGGGATACTTTGGAACAAGGAGCTCTGCTGGCCCATTGGAAGCTGTGGTGGCTGCTGTTGGTTCTGCTGCGGAGACTGCTGCTGCTCCATGGGGGTGCTCTGTTGCTGCATTTGGGAAAGCTGAGTTTGGGGTTGGTTCTGAAACATTGCAACAGACTGGGGCTGACCGTTAGAAGTCTCCATCGAGGAGATGAATGCCAGCTGCTGTTGCTGTTGTTGGGGCTGAGGGTTTGGGGACAGGTACAGGGTTGACCCTGGAGGCTGCTGCTCGGAGTTCAGACTGCCACTAGTCAGAACAGTCAGCGTATTCTGGAGCAGGGCCGCCTGGACCTGCTGTTGGGAGCCCTGGGTCTCAGCCAGGGGCCTGGGCGACTGAAACAGCTGCTGTGGGGGAGATGTGTGGGATGGAGGCTGTGTTGGGAAGCTGGTCTGAATGGTGAGCAGCTCTCCGGCCTGTTGAATGAGGGACACTGGCTGCTGTACTTGGGGGGACGAGTGGATCTGGGGTTGAAGCAACTCAGCCTGAAGGTGCTGCTGTAAATTCTCCAACACCTGCTGCTCTTGTAGTTGTTGCAAGTTGCTCAATGCTTGATTTTGCTGCTGTTGTTGTTGCTGCTGCTGCTGCTGTTGTAGCTGATGTTGTTGTAAATTGTTAAGTATTTGATTTTGTTGTTGCTGATCCGGAAGTTGGATGTTGCTAAGGACTTGTTGTGTCTGACTTTGTTGCAACTGTTGTTGTTGAATATTCTCTATGATTTGCTGCTGCTGCTGGTCTTGTGGCTGTAATATAAGTTGCTGTTGGATTTGCATGTTGCCAAGAACTTGCTGCTGCTGTTGTTGCTGTATGTGTTGCTGCTGAAGGTTACCAAGGATTTGATGTTGTTGCTGCAGTTGTTGATGCTGTTGAAACTGTTGTTGTATCTGCTGCTGCTGTTGCATCTGTTGTTGCTGTTGCATCTGCTGTTGCTGTTGTATCTGCTGTTGCTGTTGTATCTGCTGTTGCTGTTGTATCTGTTGATGCTGTTGTATCTGTTGTTGCTGTTGATGCTGTTGTATCTGTTGTTGTTGCTGTTGATGCTGTTGTATCTGATGTTGCTGTATCTGGTGTTGTTGTTGTATCTGTAGCTGTCGCTGTGTTGATAGTGAATTATCTGTGGTTCCCAATCTAAGGCTGTTCATGTTCTCCTGGACATGCTGTTGAAGGGAGTCTGCAGAGGGGGTGGGGCTGTACAGCACAGAGTTGAGCTGCTGCTGGGCTACAGCCGCCTCAAACACCTGCTGGAGCGTGGTGTTGCCTCCAGCCTGGAGCTCCCTCACTGCCCTCTCCAGCTGGGCCACCTCTTCCTGGGGGAACAGGGGAACCTGTGACTGTTGGGGCTGAGAGGGAGTCGCTATCTGGGGCATGGCCACTACTACCACCCCTCCACTATTATTGGAACTCTCAGGAGCTATGCTGTCCTGAGGATCTCGGAGGAACTGCTGGGGGACTTCTGCTGTCACGGGGGGGATTGTAGTATCGCCCGGCACTGGAAAGGAGGCCGTGGGGGCTATGTCCTGCTTTTGTATGGTGCTGAGAGACTCTAGGCTGGGGAAGACAGGGGGCGCCTGGGAAAGCTCCACGTCTTCAGGTTGGAGGGGCATTGGGCTCTGAAAGGACTCTCCACCGGGGTGAGGACCAGAGCTGAGCTCCAGTGTCTGCTGCACCGTGACAAGAGGGTCAGGGGATGGCTAAGGGAGGAAGCAAAGATGTTACAAACTGCATTTCTGAAGAAGATGTTTTGATTCCACTTCTTTTGAGAACGAATGGTCTCTTACCTTAAAGACATCCGTGCACGGTGGATTACTAGACACTTCCATCGGTGTGTCCTCTTGCCGTTTGGAAGGCGGAGCAGAGCTGTCAGTTTGCTCAGATGATAAAGATTTGATCTGGCCATCAAATAGACACGTCTTGACCAGGGAGGGCCCCTCTGTTTTTACTGTCTTTTTTGATTCGTCAGCTGTGTGTGAGAGAGTAAACACAGGATAGCTGTAAGTCTGTGAGGAGACCAAGCCCTTACAATGATGTCGTGTGATTTAAGCTTCTCTGAAAAGTCAATGAAGATTTCTGGCATTTCAGCAATACAGACAGCTTTCGTGCTAACGCATCTGCTGGAACTGGAACTGATTTATACAACCAATACAAGTAGCATTTTCCCTCACATAATGATATGGTAACAGTATCTTAAAAATGGGAGCAGCATACACTTCCGCAGGAGGCTGTACCTGAGTCTGGAGTATAGATGAAGGGCTGGGGATCATGTGATCTACCAGCATTGGTCATTACGAAGATTCCCACAGAAACAGGAGAAGTGACTGACTGGTTGTGGAACGGCGGGACTGTCACTATCAAATGGTTCTGGAAAACATTAGAGATCCAAAAGTCCAAATTCAGTAAAGTCCCATGGAGAGCATGGTCAGTGAAAGCAGGCAGGTTTGATACTGCAGCAGCTTACAATTATTCAGCTGCATTTACCTGATGGAAAAGGTCCATGTCAATCTTTGCCTCAGCCTGCCAGGAATTATCATCTGCAAATAAAACAAATTATTTTTCTTCTTCTTTCATCAGAGGTTTACATGCAGAGAAACCATATCCACACAACTCACACTGAGACAAAGACAACACTGACGACACCAAGCGGGCTACAGCACCTGCAATATTCTCCTGAAAAATAACTTTGGTTCCTTTGAGGAAGTTCTTTCCGATGAGAAAAACTTCCTCTCCTCCTCTCACTGAGCCGCTGTGAAGACTCTTCTTCAGGATCTCTGGAACTCCTGCTGGCTGGGCTGGAGAAGGACACAACAGTCAATGAATCGACACTCACACGACATCTGGGCTAGTGTTTGCCAGAAGGCATGTGGAAGACTGAAACAGAAAGAAAGGAAGTTCTACAGTCGGATAAGACCAATGCTCTACGGCCATCACCCTTAATGCTATGCGTGACAACAGAAAAACACCACACATCACTGGAAACGCAGCCTCCCCCAGCATTTAGCCTCATGAAGCCTGGTAGTGGCTGTGTTTGCAGCTTAAGACGGATGTTTACAACTACTCACTGCAGAGGATGGGCGATGAGGCGACCTGTAGAGTGAGCACTGATCCATCAGGTTGGGGGATGTTGACTCTGAAGGCCAGCCTGGCCCGTGTGCTCTTCTTCTTGGACCCTGCCACACCAATACGGGCCTCCACATCTGCATTACGCAGCTTCAAAATTCCTACACGGTCCACCCTGTAGAAACAGCCAAGGATGAGGAAAACATGACACTCTGAGAACGTCTTAAACATCCACACGGTGTGAGTATAAACGGGTAGCGATTATCCTAAAAGAAATAAGCCCTTACGCGAGTGCCATGTCACTGCTGGGCTCCAGAGGAATCTCAATGACAGTGGTGCCCTCTATGTCCACCTCCTTGCAGGCAGTGGTGTTGCGTCCCGTCACTCTGCACGCCTGGTAGAAGCCGTGAGGCTTCACTCTGCCTGCATCATTTGCAACAAACACCTGCAGCACAACTGGTTCACTCACACCTTCCAACTGGGGACAGACACAAAAAAAGGAATTGTGTGTTAATAAGTTGAATTGACCCTCACTAATAATAGAAAGCATACGGCCATTAAAGAATGAAGTGGTTTTAAACCCAAGAAAGTCAGATCTTCTTTCTCTTTGGATCTCAAAAAAGTAAACAAGGGAAACACACTGCATACAGTGGAAGAAATGTTCTATTATATCACAAAAGATGAACATTAGTTTGTTCAAAGATAAAACTTCTAACATCTTTACATGTACGCCAATAAATGTCAGGGTCGTTGAATTGAGTGAGTCGTACTTCACACATAAGCAGCTGGGAGCTGTTAAACAGAAGTGCTCATTTTCACTTCCCTGTGCAGACTTATCAGTACAAGATAAAGTTACGATAGGATGATCTAGTTTCCAATTCTTTGCCCTTTGAACATTGGGTCCTGTTTTTTGATTTGTCAAAAAACCTTGACCCACACAGAAACCAGCAGGCTATCTATTGTAAAATAAAGCTTTTGAAGTAGCTAAAATGTGCAGATGGATGTTTAGTGGGTGAATGCTTCTGATGTGTCTCCACTGGCATGAGCGTTCTCTTGTGGAGCACAGTACTCCACACCAACAGTGTACTTTTGCCCGTATTCAGACACTTCGGTGGTATTATTTTTTTCCCCGTGTTCAAGAAGCAGCAGGTGGCCTTCTGTGTCAAACCTTGACAGTGGGGAATCCCTGCTGTGTGCGGTCTTTGACAGAACCTCTGCTGCCCTCTGTCAAGTAGCGAGCTCTGTGCTGGGTCTCTGGCTGCACCAGGATCTTTAGCTCTTTCCCATCACTCCTCTGGGGGTACTGAGTAGACAGTGACCCACCCTTCACTGCAGGTCCTGACTCAAGGGAGCTGCAGGGCAAAAAGAAATAAGAAAAATATCACATGATGACATTAATATGACTTCTGGAAATTAAAGGACATTTACTGTATTCCTACAGATGGATCGAGATGCTGCGTTGGATAAGGGTCACCCCACCTGGCTATGGGACTGTTCTTGTCTGTGCCCAGCTGGGATAGGACAAAGTGAGGGCCCTTGGCGCTGTCAGCATCAAACACATCCATGCTGTCCTCCGGAGGAGCAGGCTTGGGCCCAGGCCGTTGGCGAGGGGTGCGCTTCCGAGACTTGCGCGGCACCTCCGTGTTGTCGTTGTAGGAGACGGAGCTGATCAAGCTGAAGTTGGAGACGGAGTCATCAGCCCACATGCTGCTGCTGTGCTCGGAGTCTGGACCCGTTGGACCGGATACGGCAGGCTCGTCCTGGCTAGACATCTGGCTGTCGTCAAATAGGTCCTCGGGTGGCGGGGATATGCTCAACACAGGCCTCCGTTTTGATGGGGTGTTCTGAGGCTGCTGGGCTCCTAAACCTGACAACACTCCCGACCCTATGTCTCCTGTTGCAGTGTTTGCTCCACCGTTGCCTCTGCTGGGCGCAGATACAGCACCCTCCATAACTTGAATCTCTGACGCTCCAGCTCCATCCCCTCCCGTGGAGTGGAGATGCTGGGGACCCTTGAGATGGTCTGAGGACGAGGTAGAGGAGCCAGTGGATGAGACTCCCATGGCCAAGGATGAAGAGGCAGAGGGGCTGGAGGTGGAAGAGGTGGCATCTGTAGTAGCATATACAGACACATAAGTTAGTACAGATGCTCAGCACCGTGCAGGCTAGCAGTCCCATTCAAGCAGCTGAATTTGTGCATGATTTGTATTGATTTCCCCTCTTCCCAACTCTAATTTCAACAGACTGTTGTGGGTTATATACGCTCTCACTGTGCATGCGAGAGCCGTCAAGAATTGATCAAATGTTCTGAAGTTAAAGTTGAGAAGGGTACTATAGGTCCCACAATGTTTTGATTCCTACAAAACTTTTTCTCAATTAAAATCAACGTGACAAAACTGACATGCTTTGTTTACAAAAACAAAAGCAAGCTACAAATTGTTACATACACATTGCCAGAAAGAAACACAACAAAATCTGGTTCAAACTTTCTTTGTACAGCCAAATTTGCAAGCTGGTAATGTGGCACCAAATTAAATTTGCCAGGGTTATAGTACAGTTTGTGCAATGTGCATTCAGTAGTAAACAGTAGTTTGCGCATGCCAATTGGAAGATTTGGTTGGGACTGAGCGTAGCCATGGAGACAGAATAAACAAGCCTCTGACCTATGGAGCAGTGAACTGCAGACCATTTTATATGCAGACACTCCCTGCCTCAGAGGGAACTTCCTGCAATAAAAACGAGACAGCCAATGAGCAACAAGAGAGCTGATCATTCAAGATTCAACTTCTGTCAATCAGTAAATTGGATGAGTTTATATACTGAAGAAGGAGTAACTTCTGAAGTTGATCATTTATAGACATCTTGAAGCATGTGTGGTTAATAATGATCCGACGGACATTACAGTAGTCATGCTTTTGATCAGCACTGCTTAGGGCCAGCTGGGTCAGACAGGATAGTTAAAAAGGTAGCATTAACAAAAGCGCTCTCTCCAACACTGCTGACCGGTTCATTTGCTCTCTAGACGAAACTCAAGACGAGAGTCCCTCAGAGTTTAGCTGATGCTGGCTGCCCTGAACCATGATCCAAGATCAGACCGGATTCCTTTGGTTTGCTAAAGGAGATTTAAGGACAGTCCAATGCTTGCTAGGGGCAACTTCACGGTTTCATAAAAAGAGACAGAACCTTCAGAACTCCTGACAGTACCGACTGATCTGTAACACGGGAGTAGATGAATCGTTGAGCTGCAAAGACCTCAATAAATGATCCGATGACCTACGGATGTATGAGTGTGTAAAAGAGTATGTGTGAATGACAATGTGCATAGAGAGAGAATGTTTCTCTTTTTGCCACTCGTTGAAATATTTAACAACAAAGCGTATAAAACTATACTGAGACCATCTGAGAGATAGATATAGTTATGATATATAGATATAATGTCATAACATGAGGGATGTCTGAGATGACTGCTTAAGCCAAAAGGAACATATATGGATCAGCAGTATTGGTTGTACTGCATGCACCTGAATACAAGTTTTTTTTTTGAACTGCCTAAAAAGCAGAATGAAATGAAAGCATTTAGCACAAGCATCACATTGGAAACACAGTGCTGCTGAAACAATGAGTGAAATGAGAAAGAACAAGCCGTGTTAGCATGCCGTTAATGCACAGTCACCGTTACTCAGAGCTACGTTTTCCAGGAGAAGACGGTGTATGACTTGTATTACATCGAAGCCATTAAGATTCTAGCGTTACAGTCACTGCCACCAGCGAGGTACAGGTTAGTAAGATAACGGGAGTTTAGGAGCTGGACTAAAACTATACTCAGCTATTTTTACATTTCTAAAGTGAACTGGTAAAGAGCTGCAGGCACGTATTGCTGTTGCAGTTTTGAGTGAATATCAAAGCCCCAACATACAGACTCAAGGTAAGCGATGCCTCTTCCCATGACGCTGGTCCCCTAACACAGCCAACAGACTGCACTAACCAAAACAATGACAACAGGTTTCCACTAATTGGTGGTTCCTTTAATACAGCTTGAGAAGCCCAAAAATATATTCATATACAATTGAAGTCCAGCTGTTAAAATCCCCTTCAACTCTCTGCCCCCACCCCCCAATGGGAACCACCCTAACCTCATGGAAGTGAAATCTAATATGACCCGGCCTTGCTATGCCAGCAGTATTAAAGTACCAGTGCTGATATATATATATACACACACACACTATATTAGCTTTTTATAATCTCCAACAGTCACAAATATTGTCTCAGGAACTGGTGAAAGGGTGAAGTTGCCCCCAGACACTGATACAAGCCCATATGAATTTCTTCACCACCGCTATCTCCGGGAATAGTTTGGCAAGGGGAAACTGATCCCGGATCATGGTTTTCATGAACTGAGCAGGTAAGCTTACCTGAAGCCAAGGCTGCAGAGGGGAGAGGTCCCGCCTCTCCCCCACTCTTCTGGCTCATGGTGGGCGGGTCTGTCTGGGTGGACGACGGCTGGAGCTGGAGCTCTTTGGGGAGGAGGTCATATACCGACTCTGTCATAAAGGATGAGCGACAGAAGACAAATTAGGTTTTGGAAAAACAGAACTCAGATTATTCTTTATTACAGGACCAAACAGCTAGAAAAGATTATCCACTCTTCACGAGGAGAACTTTTCTCTGACTTCAGAAGTTCTGTTTTAAGCATAAGTATCTGCTTTTGCTATCACCAAGCGTACACAATTATGTACTTATGATTGGCCAAAAAACTGAACCCAGTGCAGAATTGCCTCAAGATGCAGTACCACTAATGACAGCCAGACACGGGCTCCAAAAATGTTCAGACTGTGCTGAACTCCATTCAGAAGGACCCAACAGAGAAAGCAATCCTTAAATGGGACGGAAAGCAAACCCGCGTTTCGCCATCAGTTATTCCTACATATACAAAAAAGAAAACACAGCTGTCAACACCAACACAACACAGGCTATCTTATGATGAACTAAATTAGCCTCCCATGAGCACGACGCCCAGAGACATTCCTTGATATTTGATGGCAATATGAATCCTCGTAGTGTATTACCAAACCACTCCAGCTACACTGGAATGAGCTGCACTCAATGGCAGATAAACACACGATTGGGTAGTTTGGTTGCTTAGAAACAGGGACCCATCAACACCCTGACATGGATATTTCAGCTGTGCATCGGCGGCACCCGGCATGTGTAGTAGTCATCTGATACTCAGCTATGACTTAGCACTGACAAGACACATGATCTGGCTCTTCTGTGACGATGCTGTTGAGGGAGTGACAACACAAAATCCCCACAGCTTACAACAAAGAGCCACACAGTGCTGTAGTTCACACAGACGGGACAAACGTAAAGCACTGAGATGGAGGCCAGCTCCATTCTTCATCCAGAGCTAATGGCTTTTATATAGAGCTGAACGGCATTAGCTTTTTTGGTGCCAACAAATTACATTTAAAAAAAAAACAACAACTCATCAGCAATGTTTCTTTCCAAATATAGAAAGAGTTGTGGTAGACTAACTCACAGACCTTGCTGTGAAGAGTGAAAGTAAAACATCACAGGGAACGGTCCCTCTAAACCAGTTAAACCATGACATTGTATTTGCACACACAGCAAAGTGTACACACATAGCTCCATCTGTGTCTGTTGTGCTTTGTTCATCTTGAGAAGAGAGTCTTTGTGCATGGATGCGTTACAGATTGACTGGCAACCCGACATGACCTCAGTCTTGACCGTTTCACACAGGAGACGTGTGCACGATGTGGGTTTCGCACTGAGTGCACGTTCAACCTGCCTGGAGCCCGTTCATATGCAACGAAGAGCTTTCGCTTATAAATACATGTCGTCACCATTCACAGACTCGCACCACATCTGCAGCAGTGAGTTATTAAAAGACGGAATTATATTATGGTGTAAATGGGGCATACATGTTAGTCACTAATCAAAGGTTTTTGCTCCACCTTCCTTCTTTCTGCATACATGATTTACCCCAAATGTAAATGAGCAGTCTGGATTTCATTCAGTGTTTTCAACTCACTCATGAGCCCGACTGGTCGGGGAGGGAACAGTAGGCAAAACAGTGTTTGTAGACAATGTGTGGAATTACATTAATGCAAAGCTCTATCCATCGACAGGAAAACATTTAACACCATCAAAGTCCCTTCATCTACCTTCTCTTGCTTTGTGGACAGAATCCGGTGCTTAACCCTGGGCAGCCACACATCCTTGCATTGTTAATTATCAAGAGAAAATATAAACGCTCGTCTTACTCATGAATCTCAGTTGTTCAGGGACTTTAGTGTTGGTCTCCATTTGCTTTTATAGAAGTCAGATGACATCTGTACAGTTTATGTGCAGAGCTCTAAAGGCTTGACCGAGTATGCCCAAAAAAGTAGGCTGCAACACACTAGCCTCCCAGGGGGCGGAATGATTTAAACATACACTTAGAACAATTAAACTACATCATCTCAAAGTTATGCACCGCTCACATTACACATGCCTTAAAGGTTTTGCCAAATGGCAAGGTCACCAGTCCATTTTTATTCTTTGCAGCTGGCTTGGGGCTAAGAGGAGGGGGGGGGGGGGGGGGTGACGGATGAATAGACAATACATGATGGCTCTGTTTTTGTTGCAAATGAAAAAAATATGCAGACCGAGAATGTGTCTCAGTGCCCAAAAATGGCTCCTTTAATTACACTCTTGAACTCATAACGATACGCTCAAGCCAGCGTGCAGACAACGAGCTACTCCCATTTTTCTATATTTACACCATTTCTGTTTACCTTGACACTGAGTTACACTGCCAATTAATGGCTATAGATACTCCATTCGGTTCTCCATGCGCCTGCTTATGTAGAGCCGATAAACCATATCAGTGGTTCCAGCTTAAGACATAAACCAATTAGTACTATGAACATCTAGTTTACATTTCCATAAAAGCTACACACGTAAATGCATGTCACACGTATGTTGATCTTTCTAAAAACACAAGCTTTGTGGTAGTCAACCTAGCCTGAGGGAACCACTGTGCTGGCTTACAAAAAACAAATAGACATGGATGCGTCGATAAAACTTATGAGGCAGCGTGCTTTGAAAGGATTATTTCCAGGGGGCACTTTCATTTCTTCTCATAGGTCTCAGGCGACTGACAGCAAATGGAGCCTAATGGATGAACGCACTGAAATGAATACACTCAGTTCAGACACAATTAAATAACAACAGAACAGAACATAAATGAAGTCAGATTTAACGTTTAACTGTTTATTAAAAGTGTGTTTATAATAGCTTGTTATAGTGTTTTGAACACTATATCATATACATATGTATGTTTTATAAAATATGTTATGTGAATATTTACTATATTATTATTTAGAGATCCAGGTTCGGGTCACTATTGAGGTTTCACTTTCACCTCATTTTTTCTGTCCCCCCCCTCTCTCTCTCTCCTACAGGCTGACATACATGAGGTCTCCCACGAGATAGTTGATGAGCACGTGTGCTACCTTGACCACTACACAAGCACACACCCAACTGCTGAGATATAAATACACAGCCATCATGTGAGACAGTGTGACCATATGGTAGGCTCAACTGAGCATGTCAGGGTCACATAGCAGTGCTTTCTGCTAGCTCATGAGCGCCCTATACATAGCAGCTAGACAGATGTGAGAACAGCAGGCCCGACAGCTGGAAGGTAAAGATTGTATTTGGTAGAAATGATATTTGTTAACCATCAAAATGTGGACAACATCTAAAAACATGTGGTCAAATAGCAGGAAACCCTGCTGTCCGTCAGTGTCCTATCATAATGTATAAATCTGTGAGTCTCAGTACAAAACAACAACAACACAGCATACAAGGCTGGCTCATGAATAAGCAATACCATGATAGATGCCAGTGTTGAGTGGCAGATTCACAGACAGTGTCCTTACACATGAAGTTGATACGCTTGGTAACAGAGGGGGAAACTAACCTGCAGACAAAGTGCTGCTGAAAGCCAGTACACATCCACCGGCCCAGCTGACAACACTGAGAGTTAACGGTCTAGCTCCTAATTGATGTCGCAACACCCTCCTAAAAATAAAACAAGAGTTGGCTGACATGTGTCCAGAACGTATTATAGATTCAATGTGTGGCCCCAGTGGCAGCACCCTCTCTGTCCTGTCAGGCCACTGGCATGTCCGGAGCTTTCATTCTGTCCGTGAAACCAGCGAATATGAGGGAGACAACTCTGGCTCACTTCCACACATGATGTTAAACCACAAGGGACTGTCACACAACGCCACCAAACAAGGAGGATACGCAAAAACCACATGCATGTACTACACATTCTCGCGATACACGCATGCAAACACACACCTCCGCAGAAGCCCACTATGACTTTTAGCACGTTAAACCAATGAACAATGTGGTGACTGGAAAGCGACCTCACGTAACTGTGGCTAGCAGATGGTACGAATGCTCGCCATCAGACGAGACCGCTAGTTAATGACACATCGTATCGTATCGATAGGATCTCACGTATCGCCGTTATATTTAGACGAGCAGCCTAACGTATCATCGTCCTCCACGCATGTGACACCGACAGCTAGCCAACCAGGTACACGCCAGTGCTCTGCCCAAATGCAGCTAACTAAGTGCTAGCTTGGTCGGCTAACAGCAGAAAAGAAGCTAACTACTGCTAGCTAGCAGCTTAACGGCAGCGACCAAGACATTCGTAATACTTCGAGGTGAACTAGGACAACCGGGTCGGTGTCCTAGTGATAACGTGCATTTAAGTAAAAATCTTACCTTTTGAGTATAGAGATTTAGGGGAATTGAGGTCGAGATCCGAGCTAAGGAGGGATATAAAATCAGAGGGCATCGCAGCGCTTCATCGAGGGGAGGGGAAGCGGACACTCTTTGGTAGAAACGAAGTCGGCAGCTCTTAATAAATATTGCGTTTTACAAGCGGAATGTTTTAATATACAGAGTATAACATCGACACAGTGTCAAGGCGACAAAAAAAACTAAACTTTCAATAGAAAGAAAAACCGTTGATCAGCACGTCTCCCGTTACTCTGTGTGTGTCTTTGCTGAGAGGAGACACATTTCGTGCTACGTTGAGACGAACACACACATACACACACACACACACACACACACACACACACACACACTTGCCTACAGTTGGTCGGCCCACCTCCTAGCCCCTCCCCTTTCTACTGCCAGGGGCATGCGCTGTGGCTGAGGATACAGTGAACCATCACAGAGGGAAGTAAAGTCATTACGTTGGATGGCTTTATTCCTCTCGTTGAAGCCCATTTCAATCACATTAACGTAAAGCAAATCTGTTGATGAAACTATTGTGCCAAGTTGAATCAGTTCTAAATGATGACAACACACCATCAGGTTCCCTACATCTTCCGATGTTTAGATAAGTGCAGTTGTTTCTAGGCTTTCTGTCACATCCTCTATATCTTCGCATAGAAAGTTTGAGGTCTTTATGAAAAGTGAAACGTACATTTCTTGAAACTACGTTTTTTCCCAATGAGGGTTTAATGAAGTACTTCTGTCTGAAGCCAAATACTGTAGGTATTTATAGCGTATTAGCCAGTGATGCACATCTTTTACATAAGCTAAAGCAGCATTCACACAGTTTAGGAATAGAAATGGGGCATTCAATATCTTACTGAGGTAAAAATACAGCACAACTCTAAGTATAGCAAAGTAAAAGTACTGATTATGCAACAGAATGGCCTCTTGTCTATTTTAATGTTATAGCTTCTGGAGGTGGAGCTTATTTTAATTATGTCTCGACTGTTGGGTAGTTCGATCTATAATCGATCTATAATACGTTATAAGCTTTTGTTTTTTTAATGTAAAATCTTAATGTAATAACTAGTAATTGTAACTGTCAGATACATGTATTGGCGTAAAAAGTACAACATTACCCATTGAAATCAAATGGGATGGAGCAGAAGCATTATAAAATTCATACTGAGTAAATACAATACTTAGTACCTTGAACACATGGTTGCTTTGAGAAATATGCATCTTTGGTGTTAACACCTCGCATTGAGCGTGAGAGTTCATTCGTGACCTTGGAAATAGTATTTTGATAGGAAAACTGAACAAACTATCAGTCGATGAAGACTGTGTGATGCAGCGTTCAGCTGCAGGAAAAAGATAGAAAGTGGGCCATGAGTCAAGATTATGTCGTCAAACAACATTTTCTCTCTGTCTTAGACCCAGCGTCGTGGGAGGAAGATCCCTGACAAACACACCTTAAGAGCATAACACGACAGGAGCCTGAGTGACAGGAATCTGTTGGGCAGCGCTGTTCTGCTCTCGTCAGTCCCTCAACGTTTGCTTCTACGTAAACAGGCGCAGTACTGTTTTGGTCAAGGAGTGTTTTTTCCAGCCAGTATAATTGTCTTAAGCTATGCATCAGTTGCACAATCTGAAATATCATAAATTCTTGTGACTGTGCCATCACAATGAAGTCAGATAACAGCAAGATCCTCATGCTTTAGTTAATCAGCAACTTGACCTCTGCTCCACATTTTTGGGGAGTTAGGTAGTAGCCAAGGAAAGCTCATTGGTCGTTCTCTGAGAAGGAAAACTAGAACTGGAGGAACTGTCAGACTCTGCTTGCAATATGGAAGAAGAAAGTAAGCATCTTTGCAGGCAATTATACTAAACCAGGTGCCTGGTTGACCAAGTGTCAGCAGATTCTTCAAAGTCAGTCAATAAAGCATGCAAGTGTCACATATTTCAAGTTTCTCTGGAAGTCATTATCCAGCCAGAATATAGACCACTCTCCCTGTCCTCCGCAGCGATAACAGAAACTGCTTACTTTACTTTAAGCAGTATAGTTTAATCACTACTCCAACAAACAGGAGTTGCACAACTGGAAGGGAAGAAAGTAGCCAAGTGTGCAGAGCAGCTTCACTCTGGATACGAAACAATGCTGCCACTCTTTATAATTTGTGAGGGGGAAAGTGGCAAGCTACAAAGCAGAGGCTGGATAAAGCTTCTTTGTGCATGCTTAGGTGGCCCTCACTGCTGCAACGTTTTGCCTTACAGACTCCAAAAACTCCAAAAAGGCATCAGATTTGAATGGGATATGTCTTTTGTCATGACTCGGGAATGAAATTAGCACCTGCACCTGCAAATACAGGGTCAATGTTGGCTGTGGCAGGTACGAATTCCTGGTCACCTGCCACCATGGCAGGTAGTTTTCCCTTAATTTTAAAACTATTATTTTTTTAAATAGCAATTCATAAATTAGATTAGTCAAAGATTAGGTTTACATCAAATATTTCGTATTTCTACAATCTGCAGTGTTTATTTCTAAAGCATTCTACATAGATTTAAGAAGTGGCAGGCAAATTTATTGGCCAGTAGAATTGTTCAGTGAAGAAGAAACTTAATTTCATTAAGTTCATCAATTTCTTTGGTAATGTCTTACAACAGCAGGTGCAATATCAGTCAGTGGTTTATCAGGCTGAATAATACTAATGATAATACTAACGAAATTAATTCAGTTAAAATCAATGCAAATCGTTACTCTTCCCTCAAGGAGAAATTTAAGGAAAGCTGATTTTTAAAGACACAAAGAGACAAATACCTTTCTCACAAACATAAAATCTAAAGATATAAAATACAAATGTTTATATAAAATGTTTATATAAAATGGGAAGGCTATTAATCTTCCCCTTTTTTCTACTCTGATTACTTTTTTTAATGTGTGCCATTTAGGGGCAGTAAAGGCCTGCTCGGTGGCTTGTGTTTGGTCATTATTTCTGGATGTTGAGTGTGTCCTGATGGTTCTGATGGGTTTAGTGCTCAGTTCAGACTGCCTTAGGTCTTGTCCTGTACATTTAGAACATCAAAAGAAATATAATTATGCTTTGAAGAAGTGCTACATTACATTTGTTTCATCTCTGGTTGAAACTATTACGGTTCAATCTTTTAAAATTGCAAAGGAAGTTAAAATACTCAAAGGCCGCACGACGCACATTTCTTCAGCCTCAATTTCCCAAAAGGCCATTCGGCCAGCGTCACCGCGTGTTGTTGCGGAAGTGCCGGTGAAGTGCTGTGTTGGTAATTCTCAGCTCAGAGTCAGACACAGTTGCATTCATTTATTGTATTACAGATATTCCTCACAGGTTTCGTGTTCGTAGCTCTGTCGTTTACGAGATAAAAGCGTGAGTTATGGCAGCTCTAAAATTCGCAGGCATGGACGATACAGATAGTGAGGATGAGTTACCTCCCGGATGGGAAGAGAGGTCTACGAAAGATGGCTGGGTCTACTATGCCAAGTGAGTGGAATCCTTCATCGTATATGTCACCACCGATATGTTCAGCTTGTTCACGACCAAAGGCACGTGTAGGTGCTATCAGCCTGCAGCCAACACACCGTACACCAGTTTACATAAGCTCTGATGTCTGAAACGATGGCATGGACTCCATGGGCGCACGTTTTGGAAGGTTTTGTGCCAATGTGTGCCAGCAAGGTGTTTATTATGAAGACTGTGCAGTAGTATGTAGTACTGTAGCTCAGAGGTTGAGAAGTGAGAGGCATAACTTCGTGATAGAGTTGCACTTTGAATATACATTCCTGAAACCCTCATCAGTGGTGGGACAGAGCTCTAGGCTGCTCGTGGTGACAGGAAGTAGACAGAGAATGGTTCTTTACTTAGAAATTATAATAAAATGATTATTGGAGGATTTCAGTGCCTTTCTCTTTACACCAATGTCTATCATTGACATGTTAAACATAGCCAAAGTTGGTTTGCATAACCTAGTTTGAGATGTGTTTTTGTCCACCTGCTCTATTTGTTTTGTTGTATGAACGTGTTATGTGTCCTTGGTGTTTTCTTGAATTGCACACTTTTGTAGTCATTTGTAATATTTTGTCTCATCTGCTGTTATGATTGTGTGTGTCTTTTCTATAACAGATGTATTTGGTTGTGTTTCATTTACGCCGTGTACTACATGTATTTGAATGTGTTTTTTTGCTGCAGATGAAAATGAACCTTTTTGGCTAAATCTGGCACATTAATGTCACATTACATCACGTCTATGTGTGTCCTCAGTATATCGATAAATAAATGACATGCAGTGAAGAAGAAGGTTGTTGGGTAATTTTTTCCTCAAAATTCTTTTGTTTTTGTGTAACAGCCATGATGAGATGAAGACGCAGTGGGAACACCCGAAGTCAGGAAAGAAAAAACGTTGTGCTGGAGGTTTGTTGTATTCACTTGTTTTTCAGGGTCTTACACATATTTATATCTGCTTGAGGGCCAGACATATACGCAAGGCATATGGGAACATATTCAAAATGGCGTTGTATTTAATGGAGTTCTAACCGTACCTTTACAAACATCGGATTGTCTTTTTTTCACTAACTTTGTTGTTGTGGTTATGTAACTGTCACCAGCGGCAAAGATATTCATTTTGTTCTTACGGATTCTGTCTGTCTTTTCCCACAGATTTACCGTATGGTTGGGAGCAAGAAACGGATGAAAAGGGACAGATGATTTATGTTGAGTAAGTAGTTTGATGATTGAACCTCTGTTTGCTTAATTGAGGAAACAAATGACCTTTTTTTTTGGCCTCACAGGATATACTAAACTGCACACATCTTGGATGAACTCTCTATTATAACATCCTATTTCCTCTGTCATTTTCAGCCACATTAACAAGCGGACCACCTACTTTGACCCGCGGCAGGCCTTTACAGTGGAGGATGTGGTGTTGAAGCCAAAGCGGTACGATGGGAACACAGCTGCTCTGGAGATCCTGCAGGGTCGGGATTTCTCCGACAAGGTTGTCCTCATTACTGGAGGCAACTCTGGCCTTGGTGAGCATCATAAAACCTTAATATGTGTACCAATTCAATGTTTTGTTCTAGCTATACTAAAAAACATCAGTGTGTCTGTAGTAAAGTGTGCTTCCATGATGATACCACTAGGTGGGGGTGGTATTACACTGTAGTAGAAGGGGGATCGACAAGAGCCTCTCTGCTCCCTGCAAGTTCCCATCTCTTGACATTCATCAACATTAGCCTCCAAAATGATACACTTAGACTCAACAAATCACTCGTTAATACTGAACATGGTTGTATTGAAGTTCATTAGCTGGGCTGAATTGGATGTCATTGTTAACTGTAATGAATGGTGTCCATTTGTACCCAGCGAATGCATTGCTCACTATATAATGGTGTGGAAACAAATGTATTTCCCCTTTCCTTTAGTTTAAATTAGCACAAGTAGTGGCCATTTATTCAGACTCGCTGCTTTGTTCGGGATAAATAATGACAGCATGAGGGAAATCAAATAAACATAAAATTGTTAATTGTCTTTATATTCAAATTCTTTGTCCCAAGGAAAGTCACAGCAGTGTAATTGCTGTGTGTGTATGAAGAGGTGCAGCACTGTAGTGTAGATTTACAGCAGCCGGGGGATCCACACTGAACTCAAATGCCTTCCTGACCTTGATGTTCTTCCGTCTATCCGTCTATTTATCTATGTGCACGTTCAGGGAGTCTTGTAGAAAGAATACATATCGGAATGTTATTTCCTCCAGAAATTCTTGAATTCTTCATGTATGATTTTAAATTGCTGCACTATAAACAGTTCATTATTATTAGCATGCAGTGTACAAACACAAATATACAGTATGTTCCTTATAATTAAGATATGTCATTATTTCATTTTTTACAGCACACTAGACACAATCTAAATTAATTTCTGATTGTCTTCTCAACTGAACTGAACTGAGACTCTTTTTTTAGGCTGCGGTGTAGTAAACGGTTCAGTAAGTCTCGATCATGCAACGTTCATATAGACAAACATTTAGTTATTGTTTGTACCCAGCATACAGTTAATGGAAAAAAACAAATGCCAATGTATAAAACGGAGAGTAACAAGCAGTGTTACTAACAAGCAGCACAAAAGTGTAGCATTGGCTAAGTAAAAAAATATAATTGGCAAAGATGGAAGGAAAGTCAGATGTATCAAACTTGAATGTTGTGGTTGCACATGCAGAGCTTGTGGAGAGGCTGCATGAAAGATTTACAGATTTAAACTGGAAATAATTCAGTTGTGTCGATGTTTCATCTTCTCAGGTATTGACTTGCACACAAATAACTACAGCGATTCCTTCTGGTGTGATGTTGTGGAAAAGAAAATTAATATTTTTTTCAGTAGAATAATCCCCCCCCCCCCCCCAAAAAAAAAAATCATCAAATGTAAAAGGTACCTGTTTGAATTTCTAATAAATTAGATAATGCTAAATGTCACTGCGACTCCATCATTATCTTAGAGAACGTTTGAGGTGAAAAGGTAAAGGCACACTGTCAGTGTAACAAGACTATTTGCTCAAATATTGTGGCTTCTGAAATGAAACAAAATGATTAGGCCTTTCCATTAAAGGGGGTGAAAGAAAATGATGAGAAAATGTCAAGTCACTTTCACCACAAGAGGGCACAGGAGGTCCATGATGTTGGTGCTGTCGGGGTATTAAAACGTTATCATATTAAGTGCTTCACATGCGCCGCTTTTTGCCTTTAGTTTAAAAACTATATAATGAAAAAGATAATCCACATTTAAGATTTGTTGAGATGTATTTAGTTTATGAAAATGAGTTCATCTGAAAAAAAAGCAGCTTTTCTCAAAAGAAAGCATCAAACAGCTACAACGCACAGACATTTTTATAGTGTGTGAATGCTTAATAAACCCATATTAACATAACCTTTGTTTTACTCTACCACATATTAAATATGCAGCCCCCATAATTAACAGCATTCTAATAGTAATTGCTACTACTCGTGTGCTCCTTTGACATTCCACTAGTGAAATGTGGTTATGCCAATTGGTTGGACCCACTTAGCATTTTAATGGCATCAATAGTGTTTTAATCCAAGTGTCAAGGCTATTTCCATTTTCTTCAGTGCTTATTTCCCCCACAGGAAATGTGACATTTTTATTACTAATGGTGGGATATTATTTAATTAGCAAATTTACATTTCAGCTCTTTGATTTAGTTCTTAATGCACGTGCAGATGAAATGCACATATATGAGTTTATTTATGCATGAAATGTCATAGTGTCTGGTTTTGTGACCAGCTTTGAGGCTCCTTGCAGTCGTGCTGGGAGGCGAGACAGTGATGCGGTTCGTCTTGCCGATGTGATCACTGCGCTCGGTTCACAACATTAGTCTTCCTCTCTCGGCTTTCTTTTGTAAATTAAAAACCAGTACCAACCTGAATGGTGTTTGTAATTGTGATAATGGAAATGAATGATCACAGTTTCTTCGCCCCCCCCTCTATTTCTCCCTCTCTCCCCCTTCTCTCTAAAGGTTTTCTTACTCTTATAGACCTGTGGTTGTACACCTGTACCTCTGCATTGATTCCTAAGCGGCTTTGACCCAGGCCTGAGCCTCCTATCCATCCCCATTACACACTCCTGCTCTGGCTCTAATTCCACTCCTATCAACTAACTCTCAAGTTATTTACTGGGGTCCATGGAACAGTTGTCCTTAAAGGGCCACTGTTGTGATATCTCTGGCACCCACTGGGTTCAGACACCAAATACTCTCTTTTTAAAATATAGAATAAATGCACATTGTTTTGGGAATTTTAAATGTAAAATTGTTATTGTGTATTTTCCCACACTCCAAAAATATATTTTCTTTCTGTTGAGGCATGACTACATTGGTATTGTGCTCTCCTTGCACATGCAGTCATCTCTTTTGGGACCTGTAACCACATATAGATGTGTTACCCTACCTGGGGACCAGAGACATTCTAGGGCTGTTACAGCAGCTGCCATGTTGTCAGCACAACGTATAGCGGTCAGAAATAACATATTGACCCTCTGTCTCACTTAAATATAATATTCATGTTGACACAACTATTTTCCATGTCTATATCAATCGCAGTGCAGTTTATCTGATGTCTGACAGAACAACTATGTTTAGGGGCAATTTCACTTTTAATAATAACGTTTTTTTCGAATTCTAGAGCTCCTCACAATTTATATTATTCCACATTGTTTATTATTATTTTTATGCCGACATGTTTAGAATTTTACCTGAACTTTGTCTGCCCTTTTATACAGTGGCTTGTTGTGGAGCAATGCCTTGCAGTTGCAAAGCTCTACTCAATCTAAATGCATGCACGAGATCCCTCATGGTATTGCTGTTCAGGGTCAGGGTCAGTGCTGGAATAAGAAGCAGAAAAGACCCAGACAGGGAATAGCAAGGATTTGGAAAGGAGCGTTCCATAATGTTTCAGTAACTCTATGCATCGTCTCCGCAGTGTTTTAGGACTTTGAATGTTATTCTTATTCATGAAAGACTAACATTGTCCCATGTTTGTGTTGATCCCAGTGTTGTGTTGGGAGGATTAAGTGTCAGGCCGGTGCTCTCCTCTCTCTGGATGGAGAGATCCCTAAGCATATTCAGTGAGTCGCAGAGCCGGGGGAGCCTCTGTGCGCAGATTAAACCCATAGCCTAGCTTTGTGGCTGATCATTAGATTGAGGCAGATTTGTTAAGCATAACTGCCATTAAATTGGCTGCAAAGCTCTGGTATTTACTGCGCTGCTGTTTATGAATAAGGACCCCCTTAAAGACCCGCGCGGCGATGCGTTAAACCCGAGCCTCGGTAAGGAGGGAAATGCATTATTCATAGCGGGAGGAATTAGATGGATAAAAAGATGTTCCTGGTGAGGGTGGCATGCGGCGTCTGTGTCTCTGAGCGTCTCCGAGTGGCTGCGTGCGGTTGAGACGACATCCAGAGTGCATCTGTGTTTATATCCAGCAGTCTGATAGTATTTTGTGTGTGTGTGTGGGTTGTGTGTGTGTGTGTGTGTGTGTGTGTGTGTGTGTGTGTGTGTGTGTGTGTGTGTGTGTGGTGTCCGCTGGGGGAGCGGCCGGTCCGTGTCCTGCTCTGTCTCCTCTGTGTCAGCTTGTGAACTGAGCCACTGAGGAAATCCAAGGAGAGTTTTATGTTATTTCTTTTCCTCTACGGGCCTTTTCATGTCCTCTCTGATGAATGTGTTTATTGGCTACGTAATGAGAACCAGTTATGGTTGGTTAGTCAAATTATTTAACTTTATTAACCTTGGATGGAATTTGCTATGCAGACCCAAACTGGTGTAACATGCAAAGAGTATTATGCTGGAGGCCAGAAGGGTTCAATAATGATTACAGCTCTAATATAATAGAAGTGAAGTGGTTAGAGAGAGAGGATGGAATACATATATGTGCTTAAAGGCTGTAGGTAAAATAAAACGAAAGGGTACTGGGTTATTGTGTGTAGTCAAGTAGTTTATAGACCTATCGAGTTTACAGTCTGCGGATGATGAGGGGATGAAAGTTACATGATGGGGGGGGGGGGGGTTTGATGACAGTGATGAAAATACCCCCAATGCTCAGGAGTTATGTGCATGAGCAGGCCTCTGGGGTCTGTGTTTATCCTTGTGCATGTGTGCGACTTGATGTGTGTTTATCAAGTGTACCGGCCACAGTGTGAGGTCGTCCGGTAAGGCTGGCCGCAGGAGGAGCAGGGGTGACCAGGGCGACGTGAGGCCACGATGAGAGATTGTGTAGGGAGTTGGAGGTTGACACAGAGGGTCAGAGAGAGAGAGAGAGAGAGAGAGAGAGAGAGAGAGAGAGAGAGGAGAGAGAGAGGAGAGAGGAGAGAGAGAGAGAGAGAGAGAGAGAGAGAGAGAGAGAGAGAGAGAGAGAGAGAGAGAGAGAGAGAGAGAGAGAGAGAGAGAGAGAGAGAGAGAGAGAGAGAGGGGTACTAGATAGGGCTGCGTGGATGGTGTGACAGCAGTGTGTGGGGGGGGGGGGGGGTAGGAAGGAGGCAGAAGGGGACAGGGGGGGTAATAGAACCACTCCAGTGCTCTCGCCTGGAACAGCTCAACCTTGGGCTGTAATTACTAACAATACATCCCACTTTTGGGGTGACATCTCCCTCCTCTTGGACTAATGGTGGGGAATTAGAGGGGATCTTAAAAGTCAAAAAGAGTTGGGGGGGGGGTTGTGTGGTTCCTTACTTCTTGGGACAAGAAATACACAGCAGCAGCTGGAACAGGTGCACTCAGCACCAGGTCAGTCTCTGTTTCAAACGGTTCACTCATTCACTCCTTTCTACATAAAAGTCTTGAAATACTTTACTATATATTGAGCTGTAAAGCGATATTTTGATCACTTATGAATCAGTATTTTTCCATCATCACATAACTAATATTTGCATCAATAAAATGTGGAATTGTTCACTGAAAGTAGCGATAATACAAAGAAAGAAAGAAGAAGCCTTCTTTTGCTACATATGTGCACAGATACAGGCACTCAGTGTCATGAATAACACAAAAAGTCTTAAATATCAGGATCATATACTTCATATTTATCAATAGTGGAAGCAGCATCCCATTATTGCTTTGTATTTACAATTTCATGGTGTACGACATATTTATCACATCGCTCCTTGCTTTCTGTCTATTCCTAGAGAAACATCAGTATTGACCTCTTGATGAATTGTGAACATGCTATGGATGCTACTTTTATGTTTAAGGGGGCACTGTTGCCACATTTCACACTCTGAATTATGACACTCCAATGAGATCGCTGACGGTAAATAAAGTGCACTAAATAGTAAATCGGGGCGGGATTTCGGACACGGGCCAGAGAGTTAGGAGGGGATAAGATATGATCTTGGGGTAGAATTTAGGAAGTGACAGTGCAGTGTCATTATTGGACGAGATGGAGGGGGACTGCAGCTTCCACGTGATCCACATCCCCCTCAATAAACGCACAAAGACAAACTAACCAATGAATTGTGATGCATAAATCAGGTTGGCTGCACCAAGTTAAACTAGTCAGAGACACAAGGACATAAACTGTGTAATTAAAAGTCACATATTTATCATATTATTCACTGCTTCAGAAATATAACACGCAACATATTTTGATGTTGTGTGTTGCAGTTAAAAATGCCATATGATTCATTTGGGTGGTGTGATATGGAGTCTGTTCATGATCGCTGTTGCTCTTGTGTTTTGTTTTTTTCTCTCAGCACAAATTGAGCTCTGTCGAACGGGGATTGTGGGAACCATGTCTGTTTACCCACAGGTCTTGTAATGATCTGAATTGACTTCTGTTTGCCCAATTGTACTATGGAGCTTATTTTAGTTAAATGCCTCTTTGGATGCAGATCAAGAGAGAGAGAGAGAGAGAAGGAGCAGGCAGCTCCGTTTGCCAAATAAACACGTTTACTGACGAGGCTGGTAATGATCTCATTACATTGAGCCAATACACCTGTGTACGAGGGGGATCCGGAGAGGGGCGGCGGGGCAGGGAGGACAAACAAAGCGTGAAATCACTAAATCACACTCATTATTGGGGGATAGCAGTAGGGCCAGGATCCTAATGTACCATGAAGAGCATTCACTGCTTAATGGACATTTTACACCATTTTTTTTATGCCTTTTATACATTACACTAAAACACATTTTCGACAATAGCTGAGCCACTTACTGTATTTTTTTTTTTGTAATGTTGTGAGTCTTAAGATTGAACAAGCAGACAAGCAAAGGATCTGCTTTAACCAGGCTGAATTGTGTAACTTAATTTCCAAGCTTTTAAAATAAAATAAAAAAGTTCTCACCAAAGGCTCGGCTCTCTCGTTGTCTGATTAGACAAAAGAACCTGAAAGATCATTACAGCACAGCGTAGCAGTCGGGCCTCCTGTGTGTTATAAAACAGCTTGTGGCGTCTGTCGATCCACCGGAGCAAAAGAAACCCTCGTCTGACCTCTTGTCATGTTCCAGCATCGGCGTACAACGCTGGAACAGACTCTCATTGTTGTACACCCGACCAGGAACTCATTTCAGTGCAGCCCTCTCTGCCGGCAACACGGGTGAGAGGGCGTGGAGTCTCTGTTACAGCAACGCCACTCTCGTTATTTCACAATTAATGTCAAGCCCTTGTTATTTGTCATTGGAAATACATGGCTCTGGTGCTGCTGCTGCTGTTGCTGCCATATTCTAATTTGTTCTCCATTATGGAAAACATTGGCGTCGATTAATTTCACTTTCATGGTTTGTACACACAACAAGTGAGTGTGAGGTGTTGTTGTTTACCAGCAGCCAGTACTCTTGTTTAATTTATAAAGGCTAAAAAAAATCAAGCTTTTAAACGATGGCATGTTTGTAATCCTTTTTTTTCCCTCCTCATCTGCTGCTTATGGATTGTTTCTGTTACATACATTGTAAATATGCTGTAATCTTAATGAAAACAGCATCCTTAGTTTTTTAGAGTTCACCACTATTATTTTTCATTATAGCGTTTGGATTAAATTATAGTGAACATTCTGTGTGACATCGAGAAGATTTTGTGACATTTGCCTTCTACAGACGGCTGCTCCAACAGCAAATTCAAAGCGCACATTTACTCCGGGAGTCACACCGCTCCCCTTTTCTTTTCTGTCATGTTGTTTTTATTTTCATTTCCATTTCCTGTGAGTGAAATGATCTCCGCTCACAGCCACAGTCCCCTCCATTACACCTAATAAAGTGTCATATAATTTAATTCCATGCTTCACTTGTCAGAGAGGGCTTCCAATCCGACTCCAATTTTGAGTTTTAATAGATATTAGTCCTTAACACTCTCCTCACAATTAGGCCTCCCAGTTTTGCTCCTAATGAAAATCAGATTAAGACATATAATCTAATTACAGTTCATATTAATCCACCCTCTCATACGCTGCCTCTCAGACCCTCTTTGCCGCAACCAGTTATTGTGCCCGTCAGTTTGTCAGTGAGGACGCTCGCCCTGTACAGCGTTTGTGTGACGGCGGCTTGTATTTACTGTGGGAGGTGGGACTGTAAAATGTGAGGCCGCTTCGGTGCTGTTGAACTTTGAAGGATAGTAAATGTCACAGGGAATAAAAATGCGGTGAAGGGAAAAAAAAAGTTAATCTCATAAATTAATTCAACCTATGGGTGGAAATGACCCATTTAGACTTGTAATTTAGAAATGAACTTCTCTCCCTCTATCTTCAGTTTTTGTCAGTTTTATCGTGACTACATGATTTGGATGGAGCCATGAAGTCTTGGACTGATAAATTCTGTGTGCATCCGCGGACCTCGTTTCACGGGATAACGTCCTTATCGGAGGCACTTTGATGTGCTGAAATATCACACCGAGCTTCACTTTGAATGTCATGTCTGTTCGATTGTTCATCTGACTCCCTCCATCACGAGCCATGTTTTCATAATTGCTGTCATCGCTGTGTAATTCCCGACATTGTTAACAACTGACCTACCCTTCCTCCAAAACCGGCGTGTGCGGCGATACCTTCTTGAGAGCTGGCAGTCGGATCCCAAACTTTATCTAAGACGAGAGGAGGACGTCTTGAACCACAATAATTCAATCAGTTTCATCACTTCAGAGAGAAATGATTAACTCCCTCTACTAGACCACTGGGTTACTCAATGAAAGAAATTATATATGGAAAATTGATAGGGATTTTAACTTGCACACCCACCCCCATACACCCCATTAGATTCAACCCCTGAGAATCAAAGTTATCTTCAGAAAAAACTAATCTTTGAAGCATTGCTCGCTTTCATTCTTCTGTTTTTTTCTGCCTCTCTGTCTCGCTGATCATGTCTCAGGCTTTGAGACAGCCAGGTCTTTCGCTCTTCATGGCGCCCATGTGATCCTGGCGTGTCGAAACCTGTCCCGGGCCAGCAAGGCAGTTAGCGTCATTCAGCAGGAGTGGGTGAGTGGAACCTTTAACAACCCCAATATTAAGGCTTGAAAGGCTTGTGATTTCAGCCATTTACGTGAAGAGACAGCCATGAATTGATCCCACTAACAAAGTGATGATTCCGCCGCTTCCTGAGGTCACTTTCTTTCTTTTGAGACCCTCGACTTTTTCCTAAACCAAATGAAGAATCTGAATATAGTGGGTGTTGTATGTTCAGATAGCAACGCTCTATTTTTTTTAGCTGTATAAATGAAAATACTTCAATGTGAACAGCGGAAGCGTGGTACAATTTATATCAGATTAATTCAGTGACATGAAATAAATGATCCAAATGTCTATTTGATCCCCATATTCAGATCTCCCATGTTAAAGAGAAAGCCTTTATTAATTAAGAGAAAAAGTATTCATATCTAGGTTCTCACAAACGGCCCATTTGCCAGGAAAGGAGAATAAACTTCAGTGTGTCTCTGCTTAGAGAGAGATAGAGAGAGAGTGAGAGAGCGTTAAGGGGAGAGCGAGAGAGAGAAAGTGAGCGAGGGCATCTGATAATTACCTGAGATTATTGCTCTAATATCGCTGCGCTTGTGACGCGTCCCCAGATTTACGAGTGTGGGAAAATAAACAAGTGAAATGTGGGTGCTGGAGCAGAAAGAATAAGCCATTAGCACTGGGTTGATTACAGAGAGCAGGACTTGAGGAAGAAGGAGAAGGAGAGTGAGTGCTGTGCGCAGATATGGAGAGAGAGAGAGAGAGAGAGCGACAGAGAGACGGGCTGAGAGGGAGGGAAAGAGGGAGACAAACACTTTGAGCGAGAGTAGATCTGCAGTGTTTAAACTCACCCGAGTCTCTAATTGAAGTATGCCCCTGGGGCTGTTAGTGCTGCTCCACAGTGCGAAATCCAGTGTACAGATCTATTAATGTAACTGCTTTGTCTAAATGAGAGAGGAAAAGCTCCGATCCAAGCGCCAGATTTTGGAGTCAAATTGATTTTCAAGCTTCACACCTGCCACAGAATTACCCACGATGTTGTTAAATGTTTGTGAATTAACAGATGGAAGCGGCTTAGAGTTGCTTCAAAAGATAAAATGATGGGTGAACTTAGTGTAAATGATAATCTTCCCGATTTGCGTTACATCTGCTGATTGTCAGCAAATTAAAGGATGGAGTTAATGCAGCTCTGTATAGTTCAAATAGAGCACGAGCAGTGAATTAGCATGCCATATTTCCTTCTTAAGGAATCCCCCTGTTATAGGCTAATGAATAAAAGTCACAATATCAGAATAAATCTTTGCCGCAAATTCTTCCCTCTGGCGACATTATTAATAGATTCAGGAGAAGAATAGAGAGGAGGATTAATCTTTAAAATGATGGATGGACTCTGCTCGCCTTCCCATGCTCCTGCGTTAAGGTCATTTTGATAAGAAGGTATATTTTGGGGTCTTCTGTACAAAAGGTCATCATATCTACTTCCAGGTCTCTCTCAGAGTTCCGCTCTGGCTGCCAGGAGTGGAACTGCTGTCCCGATTGCACGGGACCTCTGACCTCGAACTACCTGCTCACTATTACTCTGAACTCTCTCCTTCTCTTAACTCTCCGTCTGTGTGGGCAGGCGCTGCTGTTCGGAGGAGAAAGTGATGGCTCATCTGCAGCGCAGGGCGGTGCCGCTCAGCGTAGCGTCGTGTACTGACAGTGGGTATAATAGCGGGGTCACCGGTGGATAATGGGCAGGTCAGAACAACCACTGGCTGTTAGGAAGTGCAGGGTCAGAAGGGCTTCTCCTTCCCAGCCAATCATACTGTGCTCTGCCAGGAACAGCGACAGTGCAAAGAAAACAGTGCACTCGGTTCCTGGTACTTCTACCTCATCCTTCATCGAATGGAAAGCATTTGTTGCTATATTTAACACATTTAACGAACAGCTTTGACACATTCATACTTGACATTATAGATTGTTTGGCACTTTGGAGATCGTATTAACGGTTTGTGTTTTTGCTGACCTTTTATTATGAAATTAGTTTCTTGCTGTGTTTATGCTACATACTGTTTTCATGATGGGACTTCAGCTGCATCTCCACCACAGGCCTAATCTGTGCAGAACATGCTTTTTTATTTTTTTTCCTCTCTCTCCCTGTATCGGCGCTGCGAGGTGAAACCCCTCCAGCAGGCTCATTAGGGGAGTTTAGAGTGGCGGAGAGGGGATAAACATTTACCTTATTATTGTGTTTTACAATAAGCCTGATGCTAGTTGCCTTTTATAGGGTTCAAAGGGGGCTGATTTTACAGGCTGTGATGAAGCCACAGTAAAACCAGGAGAGGATTAACCGGCAGATGGGTGCTGGGAGTGATGGAAGGAGAGCAGAAGGAGATGGGAAGAGAAAGAAAAAACGTGTTTTGCACCAAAGAGACGAGGCGTATTATGTGTGGAGAGTCAAAATCTTTGATTGATTTACTCTAACAGATGTAATTGTGTGAATTATAATACATTTTTGCGTGTTATTATTGTCATATAGAGTTTATCAGGTAACTCTAGCGTACGGATCTTCCAGCTCTGCTGCTCTTGTCCTTTGCCCGATGACTTAACTGCATGCTGTGTTCTCACCCTTACCGATCCATCTCCTATTCCGCTCACAGTACAGGCAGGTTAAGTTGCTGGTTAACAACCAAAGTGTTGCCTGCGTGCCAGAGATTTATATTTCCTGATTGCCTTTAAAATTCTGCTTATCTTTGACTCCAGTGTCTCCCTCAGAGAGCTGTAATGGACTCCCCTGAGATACAGCGGGCCAACCAAGGCCCTTGGCCCCTGAGTAGAACACAATACGCACACATACACACTCGTGCGGCATGGTCTTATTTTGTAATTTCTTTCCCTTTTTAATCCAAAATGCTTATTTCCCCCACTGCCCCTTTCTACAACACATGCTAATGAGATGCTTTGTAAGGGCGTTAATTAGCGAGCTAGTCACTGATTGCTGTGCTTGTTTTTGTTGTGTGTGTGTGTGTGTGTGTGTGTGTGTGTGTGTGTGTGTGTGTGTGTGGCAGGGGGGGTATTAATATGGCTGTGTGCCGCTGAGGAGAGTTCTGTCAGGGTCTGCTCTGGAACCAATTAGGCTAAAGCTCCACTGTCCACTGAGGATGCTGGGAGAAAGAAAAAAAAAAAAAGCCTGCTGCTTGCAATGTCAAACAGCAACATTAACACAGGCCAGAGAGGCAGAGCGAGACCGGCGGACTGAGAGCCGATAAGCAGCGGCCACTCATACAGGCAGACGGTTCCTCTGCTAGATATTACAATCAGACAAAGAATACACTCGTACCCTTTGGCACAATCCTCTAACTTCCATTGTTGCCAAGCCAATTCAAGCCTTTGGATATTTAGAAATATAATAAAAATATATATATATATATATGGCCCCTGAGTAGAGGTTTGTGTCAAGGGTTATTTATGAGTGTATCTTTTATTCTCTGATTTTCATATCTAGCAGAGGAATATAAAAATGTGTATACGTATATATATATATATATATATATATATATATGTATTTGTATATGTGTACTATAGATACTTTTGCTGCCTCTCATGCTGTAGGATAAGATAACTTCAGAATCAGTGACACACAATGTTCCTCTCCAAGCGTCTGCTATATCAGGGGAAATGACTGGACTTTCACGAAGCGGAGGTGGGAAAGGTCTTGAAAGACAGGCGGAAAGACGGCGGTCTCTTTTTGAGGATGTCAGTACATAAATTGTGTTCCCATACCGGAAAATGTGTGTTTATGCGTCATGGCTCACAAAATACAATAGTGTGAGGAGGCAAAGTTCTGGTTGATAAGTCCCACGTTTCTTATAGAAAACGACTTTCTTGCATGACTGTGTGACATGCATTCAGACCCCTTCCTGTGTCACAACACCCAAATCACACTTGTTAGCACAGGAAGAGTGGTGCATGTGTGTGTGTGTATGTATGTATGTATGTATGTATGTGTGTGTGTGTGTGTGTGTGTGTGTGGTTGCATGTGTGCTTGCATTTGTCCGTTTGCCCGGTGCATAACCTCCTGTGTCAGTGTGACAGGCCCTGTGCCCCGCTGGCCACCATGCCACGCCACGCTCCTCCCGCTGAGGCCTACAGGAAGTGACACATGTGAAATGCTGACCTGGTCGGTTGCAGCTCCCTCCAGGGCCTCAGGATGCAGCTCTTTTAGTCACTCTTCCCCCTCTCCTCACTTGCTCACTGGCGCTTTCTTTTTTCATTTTTTTCAAAAAGGCCTCAAAAGACTTTTGTCGCCCTCTGGTCACCCTTCGATTGCGTACCTTTTTTTTTTCCCCCTCCTCTTTTCCCTCCCACAATGATTAAGGAAATTGCAACCCATTTCCCAGGTCAGTGAGCAGGTCTGTAACATTCGTCTCTGCTGCCAGAGTTCCCAGTAGATCACAGTTAGTCATTTTTACGTCTTATTACTTGCAGGATTTGAAACTTTCTTTTCTCTATAATTGTTTTCCTGATCTGATTTGGCAACTGCCTCAAATGATTCAACATTATGTCATAAGCTTCTTTTCTCCGAAACAACCAAAACAAAAGCAGCTGATTCTCTCCATTGTTTTAATTAAAGCATGCACACCGTTGTATGGTTCAGAATGCCTCACGTGGTGCGGACTCTCTTTCATTAGAAAGCAGAGGCCAAAGTTATTTATTTGCATGTGGTTTTGCTGACACACCACTATTTAAGCTGAGATAAATCCAGTGGAGATTGTTGTTGGTGATGCCGACGCTTGTACTTAAGCGGCCCTAGAGCCCCTTTTCCGATTGTCCCAAGACTATACCGACATTACACCTGCACTTCCATCTCTTGCTGCTCCCCCAATCGTCTCCTCTAATCTCAGGTGCTGCCACTGAATCATTGACGGCGTGGCGGCTCCCCCTCATTTCCAGGATGAGGCGTTGTGCAAATCGGTTCCCTTGCATATTAGTAGCATGCGTCCACCTCTCCCGGGAGCCCTTCTCATCTCTTCTTATTTACTTATTTGTTTGTTTCCTGCCTGGAATCTGTCTGTAGGCTGGGAATAAAAAGGTCCCACTTCCCCTACAGTCTACATTGGCTTGGTACTGGAGAGAGCGGAAAGGATGGATGACATGAGAGTGGAATTGCGATATGTAAATTTGATGAGGAACCCCCCCTTTTTCCTCAAATTTGTCCAGCTCTGATTCCTCGAACAAACGACCCCACAAAGCTCTCGAACTACAATAGGATTTACTGTAATACACCACTGAGGACTTCTTTACATTACACTGGTGACTGTTACAATGTAGCTCGTGGGAATACTAAAGGAGGCTTTGTGTAGTATAGACTGTTAGTTTAAACGTGAAAGAGTTGAATACCTTGAGGTTTTACAGTAGTAAGCATTTTGTTTGTGTGTATGATTGTGCATCTATGTGATGCTCTCTACAAGTACAGCATGCATGTGCACATGTATGTGCACATGCATGCACGTTGCAAATATCTACATGGTGTGTATTTAAATGCTTGATTATGCATTTTGCATAGCTTTGGGACATGCATCACTCTTCCCAGACTGCTAATAAAGTGACCAGGGAGATGGGGAACCTAAATGAATCCTAAAGTGCCTGGCTTGCATTCCTCACTCTCCCTCACTGCTCTGCTTAGTTATTCCTGCTCGTCGTGGAAAGCTTGTGCGCCGCTCGGCTCTCCTCCTCCTCCTTATGTCTGTCTGCTACAGCCAGGTGCTCTGTCTCCTGAAGAGGTGTGGCCTGCTCCTAATTGCCTGGACCACAGTGAACTATGGGCAAACGCTCTGTGTGAAGGAGCACCATGGAGGAATAATTTTGAATAAATCACATTGTTAGCCGGGTGGTATTTTCTGCTAAATAAGCAGTTTCCGCAGCCGTCTCACACGGAGGTGTGAGCGTTAGAATGACGGGTCACTTGCCATAGGTCATGTTGGGGAGGATTTAAATGATTTAAATGATGTCACTGCCACTGAAGGGGACAGGTTGAGGAAGGATGTGTAAGGCAGCACCTCTTTGTTGTTTGAACCTGACAGACTCTCATCCTTCACTCTTTCTCTCTCCCCTCTGAAGGTGGGCCCATAGCCCTGGGACGAGGGCTTCTTATGATGAGAGAGGTGAGAGGTTGCTTGGATCTCTTTCTCTCTCTGCCAGCACGCAATGTTTTTTTTATTGAAGTCTGAGAAGTGCTGACCACAGAGAGACGAGTCCAGCACACGCTGTAATGTTTTAAATCGGGAGATGAGCCAGTCGCAATAAGCTGCAGCCAAATAGACTGAGGCGTAGTTGATGTCTGCCAAACAAGCAAACACACTAATGTTGAATGCGGGAACCATCTGGCAACTGGCTATAACATTTATCCGATACTACCCGGAGCTTTTTTTAAAGCATCTTTAGCACAGTTTGAAATTAGCACAGGCTCTCAGATCCCACGATAAAGTTCATAGGAGATGCAATAGGCTCATTAGATGTAGTTCTGTGTTGGATGTCTCTGTGAGATTTGAATTGTCTGATGCTGTCTCTTGTCATCTTTCATAACTCACCAAGAGTATATTCAGACGTGTTGGGAACTAAATGAGTGTGTGTGTGTGTGTGAACGTCCATGTCTGATTGCGTTTCACATACAGGAGAGCAGTGTGCATGCATGTACCCTGCTGTCAGTCTGTGCTTGTCGTGACGGACAGAGGGACTGTCCGCTAATGAACAGACAAGTGCATCACAACTGCTGCCACGTCCGACTATTCTCACACCGTAAGTCACATATAAGTGCTCTCTCTAAAAGAAACGGGGTAAGAATGGGCTGCTAAACATTCTCTGTTCAAAGTGTTTCTTTGCAAACAAAAACAGAGACACAAATGTGACTTTTTAAAAAGCAATAGGTACTTGACAATCTTCAATTCTTGCCATGTATTAACTATGTATATATGTAGGATTTTATTATGTTATATTAATTGTTCTTCCCCAGAATCAAAATATAGCGTTTTAGTGCAAAACATCATTCCTGACTCTGTAAAATGTCTCTTGCTGATACGGCTGTGTCTCTGAGCCTCGTCCTGTGTTTATAGGATATCCTCTGCAGTCAGGTCTCATGGAATTGATATCAGTGAACCGCTCCAGGCATCCAAACAATCCTGCCCCAGGCGCAGCTATCATTATTTTCCTGGAAGTTGTCTGCATTTATGTGTGTGTGCGTGTGCGTGTACATGTACGTATGTATATGTGTGTGTTTGTATGTGCTTTGACACAGAGTTAACACTGGTTTACAACTTAATCAGTCTGTGTAACTGAATGCATATTTATCAGAGGGAAAATTCATGTTCAAAGAATCAGACCTCAGCCCATACATCATTATCACTCACACACACACACACACACACACACACACACACACACACACACACACACACACACACACACACACACACACGCAGATCCACATTTCATTAGAGGGGCAGATTCAGGCAGCAGTAGATTAAAAACAACGTGTGTTTTTACAGGTCCATAAATCAAGCATGGGACGAGGGGGATTCATTTAGAGAACACCAGAGTTGTGGCGTAGTTGCCCTCACGTGACTAATGCTTAACTGCGATACTTTGATACACTGCCTTTTTATTAGTTTCATTCTCTCCTGCCCCATATCAATGATTATCTCTCAGCTCACATTTGACTTGCAGAGTAGGCGAGATGTTGTGTTCATTTTAGACGAACACTCGATGATGAAACGGCCTCCCCGTCTAACCAATGATAAAGCCTACACATCGGCAAATGATTAGGCCTACAGAACAGTGTTAGCAGCATAGTGCATCCTGATCTTACAGTGCGTTCTTCTTGTGTAAGAAGTGAATAAATAAGTGATTCACTTCATTTTTACGCCATGCAAACTGTGTTTGGATCGTAGTCTATTCTTTTCATCCTCACCTGTGGGGATGGTGGATGGAGAGCAGGTGTTAATTATTGCTGTTTGGGCTGCTCATACTTTCAAAACAGTACTAGTTTTAATGGTGTGTGTAAAGCACTCTTATCAAGTGTTTTGTTGATCCTTGATTTGAGGGTATAAATGTGCTCCCTCTGGCTGACTGTCCACGCTCCACTCAGGTGTGTTCACGTGTCGGTGTGTAATGTAATCCCCAGTTTCAGTCGTCTCCTCGTGTCAGGGCTGGTCTCAGGCTAGAAAGCAGGTGTAATTTCCCCTGCACTAAAACCCCAACAAGTGGCACCAGGGGAGAGAGGAGCATATTACAGGTTCAAGCGGCTCTGCTCCCCTGCACCACAGAGAGCTACAGGCGCTCCTGACCTGTGACCAGGCCCAGCCCTCGTGAGTGTGTATGTTTGTGTGTGTGTGTGTGTGTGTGTGTGTGTGTGTGTGTGTGTGTGTGTGTGTGTGTGTGTGTGTGTGTGTGTGTGTATGCTGAGGGAGGCTCAGAGGTGTCGGAGCTGCCTCACTGTGTTTCTTTCATAGTGTAAAGCCTTTATTAGGGTACCGACCTGTTTGGGGGGCCGCAGGGCAATATTATTTTGTGTGTTCCAGTTGTGAAATGAGCGTGTGTGTGTGTGTGTGTGCGCTGTGCAACTTTTAGATAACCAGCTCTATATAGAGGCAGGTTAGAAGGTGAACAGGTTGGGTAAATATATCAAATAACTGTAATAAAACCTGCTGTAAACCAGTGAACACAGTTTGACCTTTAACCTCTCACTCCCTCAGTCATTATATGTAGACCACAGAGGCTCAGCTTAATCATTCTGCAGAGGGCTGAATGCCATGAGGAGCAAGCATGATGCTTCAAACTTTCCTGAGTATTTGTTCCACCAATGCTGTTACAACGGATTGGTTGACAGTTTTAATCACTTATTTGTTAATTGACCAATCATAGCTTAGCAGCTGTGGCTGAGCCCAGCAGTCCTGTCGAGCTTTGGATTTCTCCACGTGACTTAGCGATGTGTAGGAGCTCCAGTGAAAGAGTTGGATACATAGACTGTATATAAGAAGTGGACGGAGTCACTGTGACATCATCCATTGGTTTGTGGACTGTTGTTTTGGAGCCTCCAGCTCTGCATTTTGGCTGTCGCCATCTTGTTTTTTTTTCTAACCAGAAGTGACACGAGAGGGTGGAGCTATGTGCAATTGAACACTGAATAAAAATACATTTTTAGATGACAAAAATGCTACAATGAACTGAAAACACACTGTGAAGGGATACTCTAATCTCTATAAACAGATACCGCATTCACATGTAACAGCACAATATTCTGGCACTGGAAGCGATCTGCTTTCCGTTTGTACTTCCAGTAGTTTTGGTTGAATGCAGGTAAACCGTCCGTGTGGAGAGCAAAAGAGGCCGAGATGCAATCTCGGAACCCACCGGCTATCGTCTGAGAATTTAGCTTTTTGTTGGTTTAAATTTAGCTTGTAAACTGGCTGCTTGTAACACATCTCTCAACTCCAACTCCAGTCTCTCATCTTAAGCTAATCGGACTACAGACAAGATTTCTCTGTAAATGGACCATCATTTACGAAATGAACATCATGCTGTATTGAAGAAGACTTTAAACTATCGATTGAGACCATAAACTCATGTTTACAATGTTTATTGAGGTAATTAATCAAGTGAGAAGTAGAGTCATTGTCTCATAGACTTCTATACAACCAGACTTCTTTTTACAACCAGGACTCACAAGTTTAAGGCACTTCTGCATTTGCTTCCCTCTTCAGAACTGGAGGCCCTCCTGCCTAGATACAAAGTGGGTTGGTGGCGCCTTCTTCGTCGTTTAACAAAAGTTTACATTCCAGTAAATGTATCCAAACTTGCTATGTATAGCGTCATATTAGCTTTAACAGTTACAGTGATGAAACACAAAGCTGCTCCAGGACAGAGTCATTCCTACAGGTCTGTCTGTGGCCTCTCATCTCTCCTCTGAAGGGCACTGCTGCCTATTAACACAGTGTCATGATGAATTATCCCAAATAAAACCCTACACACAGCAGCGAATGACGAGCTTGTGTAAGTGTATGTTGGTTAGCACTTATGTTTCCTTCAGTGAGTCCGCCGCATTCATTTTTTGGTAACCAAATCTCCATTAGGTTTGAACGAAGGACCAAGACGAGCCAAAGAGGGCAAGGAAGAGGACTGGCCTGATGGGCAGAGGGGAGGAAAAGTCACGAGAGAGGAAGAGAGTGCAGGGTGTGGGTGAGGAGAGAGGTGAGGTGGGGGCGGGAGGCTAGGATGCTCATCCATTACGTCCCACAGCTGCCCAGGGGTCGGCTTCAGCAAGACTGATTCAGAGCGATCAGGTTTGGACTCCATCTCCCATAAATCCTGGCATGTGACGCTGATGGATGTGGGCCATAAAACCTCCCGCGCTGACATGCGGAGAGCAACATGGAGAACCATGGGAAAATGTGAGTGCTCCAGGTTAATGTCAACGAGGCCTGGGAGTGAAGAGGGGATGATGGAGGGACGGGAAGATGGCCAACGTTGAGAGATCAGAGGTGTGTAGAGGGGCTTCGAGAAGAGTGAGCGGGCCGGGGAGCAGAACGTGAAAAAGCACAGAGTTTGTGGGAACGCGGTAACAGAATTTACTGTGACATTGCAATTATTCAGCTGTCATCATGTGGGTTTAAACCCATGTTGCTTCGAGTGCACTGAGCAGCTCAACCCCTTTTGAGAGAGATAAAAGACATCTAAAATGAGTTCCCGACACCCATTTTGTAATTTATTTCCTCTCATCTCCAAAGGTTGGTAATAATGGCCATGGCTATGTCACAATGTTTGTCAAGAGTATTAGTGTAATTAATTCTGTGTGTCTTTTCATTTATTCTGTTATTGTATGTCTACATGGTGTTTGATGCATGACCAAGATGAATATAGCTTATTAAAAAAGCCTCGTGATTATAATGGGGCCAGATACAGGAACTGCCGACCTGGCTAGACAGGAAATGGAGACATGTGTACTTCCTCATTAACAGAGCCCCATTTGGGCCATAAAGCACCATCCCAACGCACACAAGGAAAATACTCTGATTAGGGGGGTGCTGGCCTAATGAAGGCTTCCCCCACAGTCATTTATGATATTGGTATGGGTGGTATGGTGACTAGGCCTATGGGATGAGCTGAGTTACGGAGATATGGACATGAGATAGCAGATGCAGTATATTTGTATGGATGGGAGAGATGAGAGGGCCGGGGGAATGCATATCCACAACTCATTTGGAGGAGTCAGTTTTACTAGGTTGCGGCTAATGGAGATGAGCTTGTGTTAAGAGCCAGGGGAGAAGCTAATTTTACATAAAACCAAAAGAGGTTTGAGAGCCGTGCGTGTGTTTTTGTGTGTGTGTGTGTGTGTGTGTGTCTGAGTGAGTGTGTGTGGTCAGGCTGTGCTCACTTTATTCTGCCGGCTCACCAAGTGTATTCATAACCGCTGACCATCTTTTCCCATAAAAAGCTTTCTCTATCCAACTGAAGAAGAAATGATTGAGGATGACGCCACTTATCATTATCATGTTTGCTCTTTTAATTTACATTTTAATGAATTTATATCTGATAAAAACACTGTATTTGGTTTATTCTTGAGACTCTCTGACTCTCTGATTCAAATTAACTTCATAAAAAGTTGTTTTTTTTTGCCACCTTTCAAAGGATTTTATGGTAGACTTGGAAAGTGTTTTATTAGCACAGCCTTGTGTAGAAATAGCTATTATGTGGGCCAGATAATTGGAAATGCATTGAATTTACGAGGCTATATTTTCTGACCAGGGGTGTTGTGCGTGCCTTCCACTCATTAGGACGGTTCATAACTAGCATGGCGTTCTGACGGTGTCGATTTGAGGATTTTGTTGGTACACGTTCCTCTATGAACTTTTAGGAAATGCAATCCTTAATATCCTAGTACTAGTGGCAGTCACTAAATGAGTATAACTTTTGATTCTGATACAGACAAGGGTCTGATATTATGCACCACATTTAAAAAGTCTTGTTGGGGAAATTAAACACGCACATAATTAAAGATTTTAAGGTTTTACAAATGCATCGGTCAAATTTTAGAATAAACGAATCCCCTCTCACCACTGCTGTCCTTCTCTCTCGGCTTCCTAATTCCCCCCCCCCCCCCCCCTTCCCCCCCTCCCCCAACACTCCACCCACCATCGCCACATCGGCTACCTGAGGCCCTTGTGTCCACCTCATTCATCACCCGGGTTTGATTCCTCTCCTCCTCTGAGAGAAAGGAAGAGAGAGTTGAAGAGTAAAGAGTCATAACAAACCCTCCTCTCTCCTTCTTTTCTACCTCCTTTCCTTCAGTTTGTGAGGGAGAGATGGATGCAGCCAGTGGAATTAATTGCACCCCGTTACTGAAGATCAGCAAGTTTGCACTGTTGGCGTGCTGATCTGCCATATGGCTGCCCACTAGGTGAACACTTTGATTAATGTTGCCCACTCCCCAGCTTTTTTTCCCCTCACTAATATTTGATTCTGATAACTGAAACTCGGCTCCTCATTCTGAGTCTCTCCGTCTCCTCTCACCTCGTGTGTCCCTCTTTGTTTAGTCTTTTGCTCTGCTCACCTGAGCCATCTGTGTTTTCAGCTCAAGTTTGGTTTCCAGTCTTCTTTTTCCATTGTTGTTTTTCTACAAGCTTTGTGCGACGTGGAGTGTGGAGTTTAGAGTATCCCTGAGATTAGAGGGAGAGAGAAAGGCCAGAGAGCGTTTGTGTTAGAGAGAGGTTTGGAGCTATGGGTCCGCGTCTTCGCAGTTGATTAGGCCCCTGGTGTGTCGAGTGTTTCTCTATTAGCCTCCTCAGCCTCGAGTCTTCTTCTGAGCACAGTGACTACTCTCTACCCCAGAGGTCTGGGATACACACACACACACACACACACACACACACTCACGCACACACGCAGGTTCATAGGAGGCTGTGGTCCAGGCAGTAACAAGGAGGTGAACAGATGCTGGAGTCACAATATCAATAGGGCTGAGTGTAAGTAATAATACCTTAGCAGGGTTCAGCCATGAGACAGCGCTAACTAGAGAAGCAACTCTCAAGTGGAGCATTCACTATCTGCAAATCACACCGTGTGTGTGTGTGTGTGTGTGTGTGTGTGTTTGTTTGTGGGTGCACATACTCCCATTACATGTAAGAGCGAGCCCGTGTTTGCTGCAGGGGAGCAGTGGGATGGTGTCAGTGCCATCATCAACTCTGAGATAAAATGTTCTCACTTAAGGTCACAAGTTCAAGTTTGTTTTCTTTTTTTTTTCCTCTCCCTGCTATAATGAGGCAGCAACACAGAACACTATGCAGACATCTATGCTGGAACATCTATTACAATCACGCGGGTGCTTTGTTTTCCCTCTGTTTTATGGCCTGTTCCTGCTGCTCGTCTATTTCGGTCTTCCTCAGTCTTGTTAAGTGCTGCCATTCTCCTGTGTTTGGATGTGGCCCAGAGGGCCCTTAGCGAGACCAGGGGCTGGGAATGAGCTGCGAGCCCCAGCCAGGGGGTGCCCGCGGTAGGCTGCCGATCCCACTAAATCTCCCTGATTACCCGGGGTGGCTGCGGTGTGATGGGGGTGTTACCAAGGTGGTGGGCTCTCCAAAGAGGCTGATTGAGATGCAAATGGTGGCCATAACTCAGAGGTAATGCAGACCTGAGCACCCTTTGCCTCGTCCGTTCCTGCTCACCTCACTCTCTCATCGGCCCCCATTTACTCCAGCATAGGAGGAGGGACTATTATTGTCTCAAGATAAAGTTCGATATCCATCACGGCGTAAGGGTAGAAAGAATAAGGGCGAGGGCCGAGGAGCATAAGAAAGTACGCCCATGTAAATAGACTGGGGTATAACTAGATACTGTCAGATAAGTGCACACACTCCTGTGGATGACCACATACACAGACACACACACACACACACACACACACACACACACACACACACACACACACACACACACACACACACACACACACACACACACACACACACACACACACACACACACACACACACACACACACACACACCTGAAGATACCAAACTCTGCTTCTGTTTCTCAGAAAGAACAGATGGACACAATAAAGTGCGAGGGACTCGGCTTGCCAGTAGAAAGGTGGAATGAACAAGGGAAGAGGAGGGGGAGGAGTAATTGCACAGTCCTTTGCTGAATTGTTCTGTGGATGCAAATTTAAATCCCTCCTATTATTTTAATAATCTGCCTTTTACTGCTTGTGCTCGGATCATTTGTTTGCAAACCAGGTTATTTGGAGAGGGAGGCTCGGGGGTAATTTCATGCTTTGGAGCATTTATATCTATAACTTAATGAGGAGAGGGCCTGTTGTTTCCTGGTAATACACTGCTAGAGGGGAGCAAACTTTTTATTCTCCGTTTAGGGTACTGTTAGAGGGCAATAATGTGGGATTACTCGGATGGAATTAAGGAGCAAACTGAGGAGAGACCTAATGCAGCTTTGGGTGATAGACCAAACTTAATACTGATGTTTCATTCTGGGTTTTTTAAGTTCATGGGGTGTACCATAGGAGATGGGCTTTCCCATTTGCCCTTTTCAATAAGCTTACACAAATTTCTTCCAAAGATTTCTTCACATTTAACCATCCTCAATCCCCAGCCGCTGCCTAATTGAGCTCAGTCTGTTTTTACCCTGATGTACATTTTCTTTTCATTCTCCACTTTCTAAACTTCCCAAAATGTTTGTGCAACAGACAAACTGCAGTCTGCGTATCAGTTTATAGCATTCAGATCCGTCTGCCGCTTATTGTCACTCAGTTGGTGCCAGGGCAGGGAGTCAGCCTGGTGGCCTGGGCCAACTCAATACAACACAACCTGATTACATTTAGCCGAGAGACAAAAGGAAGACTCGCCGTCTACGGAGAGTCTTGTGAGATGATCGGGATTGTTAATGTAGTTACTCTCCCTCGGTGGAGCCAAAGACGTAGTGGGACGGACTGATGGAGGGAGAAGGTGTCTGTCCACGACCCGTCGTCCACTGCCTCTCCTCCTCTTCTTCTTTTCTTCATCATCCTCGCTGTCACTCCTCCGCTCCTCTGTTCCCTTGTGAAGGACTCTTCTCTCTGCAAATTTAATCAGACTGCATGAATTAAAGCAATAATTCAATTTGTTTACAAGGCATCATTTATCCTCTGTCAGGCCGGCGCTCCGTTGACAATCGGTGGCTCGCTGACCCCCGACCTTTGCTGAGGTCACGTGATGCATTTATTACATTGTTCAACGAGCGTTATCTGGCGACAAGGGGCTAAAGATGCATGATGGGAATTATTCAAATCCGTGTAACACTGTAACAGAATGCAAGACAACATGACCTTATCAACAGACGGGATACGTCATATAAATGGTGCTTTAGCAACG